>NC_090731.1:81467501-81655001 GCF_036898095.1 Palaemon carinicauda
TTAACTTACTGAAGACCATGATATACTTTCTCTTGTATACATTGAAAATGAGGGAATACTAGTTTGCTTTTACAAATGGAAAACTTTGCTGTGCTAACTTTTTTGTGCTACAAGTGCTTTGAATTTTAGCATCCATCTAGGGCATGGGAAGATGAAATGCTCTGTGATAGTTGTTCTGATCTTGGACCCAGCACTTCTGTTGCAAAATGGCAAATTATAACCAACCAATAAGACATGTCCTCAACATATAATACTGTAGAAGCAGCTGCAGAGTATATTAATGTGGGATATACTAGACGACTTCTAAGCCAAAGAAAAATTTACATCAAGGCCTTAAAATCTAAGGATGCTGGACATTCAGAGAGGAATGCAATGCCACCTAGACTAGGTATTGGAAAGCTTCCTCTTTCTAAATCATCTTTTGATTGAGGCAAATACCATGCTTCATAATTTGGAATCGGTGCATCCCATCAAAGAGACACCACCCCCTTCTTCTGAATCTTCCACAGCTCGGACGTACAACCCTTGGTTGTCATCTCAGGCAACATTGTTCCCAGACTTAAGGGAAGTATCTTCTGCTAGAGAGCTATTAGATGCCCTTGTCACAATGAAGGTACATAATCCTAATAGCTCTGTCTTTTAATTGAAAAAGAGGTAGATTGCCATCTCTCTCCCCTCCTATGAGAAATGTATGAATACCTATTGTCAATAGGCATGATATTTTAACTGAAAATAAAAATGATGAACTTTTTATAAATTTATATATATAGGCCTATCCCAGATTGATGTCGAGGTTCACCCCTCTCCTCAGCAACTAAATAAGAGGGCTACTAAGAAAAATGTTAAGCCAACTGTAACCAAGACATACTCTTACAAATAGAGTATTAGAGGTTCCCTGCAGTTCAAAGTTTAAGTTCTATCTCTCCTACCGATCGCCATGGCTTAAGAGCTTTAGACTTTGCTTCTGAATCAGGCTGTGAGCAAATCATAAATGAAGCTACTCACAGGTCTGGTAATTGCTTGGACCTCGTATACATTGACTCCCCTGGCGTTATAACTGGTAAGGTTGGTTCTCCAGTCGGGACATCTGATCATGCCTTGATTTCATTATTAGTGAAGACTGAGCAGCCTGTCCCTGATATATCATATTCTTGTAAAATTTATATGAAATCCCAAGCAGACTGGAATGGGATTTTACATGATCTTTTGTGCTTGAATTGGTCACAATTATATAATAGTGTAGATCCTGTTGTCCCTTTGAATGAGAATCTAGTCAACATAATTGATAGGCGTATCCCTTCTCGTGTGCTAAGGTACCGAGTGAAGGACAAACCGTGGTTCAATGATGATTGTAGACGTGCTTTTTTGGAGAAGCAGGAGGCCTATCAACTTTGGAAGGGTAACAGATCAGATTTGACCTGGAACAACTATACTCAGCTTCGAGCTTTTGCTCAGAGAGTTTATGCCTCAACTGAAAAGGAGTACAATTTAACCATAAAAGAAACACTTTCTGGTACAACTCAGGAACATAAATGGTGGTCTACCCTTAAATCTGCACTCTTTGGTGTAGATGTAACAGTTCCTCCATTACTTAAACCAGATGGCTCAGTCACTCACTGTCCAAAGGAAAAGGCAACCCTTTTGGCTGATGTTTTTTACAGTAAACAGAGTAATGAAAAACTTGAACTTCCTCATTCCTGTTTTCCTGAGGCTAAACTAACTAGTTTAGCTTTTCGATCTCGTGAGATTAAAGCTCTGTTGATGGACCTTGATGCTTATGGAGGTGTAGACCCAAATGGTATTTTTCCTTTGTTTTTTATAAAGACAGCAGATTTCTTAGCTCCAAAGTTATCTGTTTTTTTGCGCAAGTTAGCAAGAAGAGGAGCTTTTAGCACTAGTTGGAGAATTGGTAATGTTACTCCTCTATGTAAATGTGTTTGTGGTAGCTCAAGTCCCACTGATTACCGCCCAATTTCCATAACTCCCATATTATCTAAAGTTTTTGAACGTCTTCTGGCAAAACGTCTTAATATGTTTGCTGAAGGTAATCATCTACTCCCTAGTTAGCAATTTGGTTTTCGTAAAGGCCTTGGAGCATGTGATGCCCTTCTTACAATCTCCAATGCTGTACAGAAATCCCTTGATTGTGGTCGGGAAGTTCGTATGATTGGCCTTGATTTTAGTGCTGCCTTTGACCGTGTTAATCATGAGGCCCTTGTTTTCAAACTGAAACAGTTGGGAGTGGGTGGGTCGTTTCTTAGCATTATTATTGATTTTTTAAGTAATAGATCTCAAAGAGTTGTTGTTGATGGGCACCATAGTGATTATAGGAATGTGATATCCGGTGTTCCACAAGGTAGTGTTCTTGGCCCATTACTTTTTATACTATATACACATGACATGTGGTTTGACCTAGAAAACAAGCTTGTTGCATATGCAGATGATGCTACTCTCTTTGCATCAATTCCATCCCCTGAATGTAGATCTAGGGTTGGTGAATCCCTTATTAGAGATTTAGCTAGAATTAGTGCATGGTGCAAATTATGGGGTATGAAGTTGAATCCTAACAAAACTCAAAGTATGATTGTAAGTAGGTCAAGGACGGTGGTTCCTCAACATCCGGATCTCAGTATTGATAATGTTCCTTTAAATATGTATGACTCTTTCAAAATTTTAGGTGTGATTCTCGACAGTAAATTTACTTTTGAGAAACATATAAGGTCTGTGTCTTCTTCAATTTCACAAAAAATAGGCTTATTGAGAAAGTCTTTCAAGATTTTCGGTGATCAATCTATTCTGAAGAAGTGTTTTAACTCTTTCATTCTACCTTGTTTTGAGTATTGTTCTCCTGTCTGGTCTTCAGCTGCTGATTCTCATCTTAATTTGTTGGACAGAAACTTACAGTCTATTAAATTTCTTATTCCTGATCTAGATATTAATCTCTGGCACCGTCGTTCAATTAGTTCATTATGCATGTTGCATAAGATTTTTCACAACTCTGACCATCCTTTACATTCAGATCTCCCTGGACAATTCTATCCTGTTCGTAATACTAGGCAGGCAGTTAATTCTAATAGCCAGGCCTTCTCCATCACGAGGCTCAATACTACGCAGTACTCTAGAAGTTTTATTCCAGCTGTGACCAAGTTGTGGAATGATCTTCCTAATCGGGTGGTTGAATCGGTGGAACTTCAAAAGTTCAAAGTTGGAGCAAATGATTTTTTGTTGACCAGGCGGACATAGTCTTTTTATAGTTTATGACATATTTGTTTTTTGATGTTGTTGATAGTTTATTATATGACATGTCTGTTTTGGCGTTTCTTATTTTAGAATGATTTATTGTTAATTTGTTCTCTTCATTTATTTATTTCCTTATTTCCTTTCCTCACTGGGCTATTTTTCCCTGTTGGAGCCCCTGGGCTTATAGCATCTTGCTTTTCCAACTAGGGTTGTAGCTTGGATAGTAATAATAATAATAATAATCAGCAAAGGAGTCTTCCAAAAAGTAAACTATGTTTCTCTTTAATCTTGTAGTGGAACTGTCAAGGTCCAAGGGCTAAATATAAAGAGATGAAGCCCATAATTCATGACTATTTACCTATAGTTGCATGTCTACAAGAAACAATACTAGATGATTTGGCTCTATGCCCTAGAGAATGCATAGTTTACAGAACATAATGCAATCCTTAGGGAAGAAGTCATGGCAGAAGTCTCATGTATGTTTGCTGCAACATTCCCCAGAAACATTTAGATATATATACATCTCTATAAGCATTAACAGTCTAAATGTATCCAAATAGGAAATTCACTAATTGTTCACTTTATTTGCCTCCTATATGCAGTATCTTGTATGAAAGTGGAGCCGAGGTGATAAACCAACTCCAATAGCCATTTCTTTTTCTGGGTGATATGAACAGCAGACATCCATTCTGGGGAGATATCTTAGCAAATTTAAAGGGCAAGCTGCTAGTATCACTAATAGAAAATGAATATTTTGGGATTATAAACACAGGTGAGCCCTCTCACCTCCATATGAAGACAGATACTTTGTCATACATTGATCTTCCAAAAGCAAGCTCTAACTGTCTAGTTGACTTTCACTGGAGAACTTTGGATGGCTAGTATACAAGTGATCATGCAGCAATAGTAAATACAACTAGTAATATCCCACCTGAATGCAGATCACTTCAGTGGTGCTTGGATAAAGCCAACTAGCACATTTTTAAAGAATTGAGTAAAGTATTTGTAAAACTGTCCATGACTTAGGTCTGAAAGGTGAATTGTCCGTATTCGTTCAAGTCTTCAAAAAGGCAGTTCTTTCATGTTTAAGTAAAAGATTTTTTGTCTAAAAGAGAATGTCATGAAGAAGGAATCACACAGGATAGTGGGTTTAACAGTACTTTATTTCCGCTGATAGTGAATAGTGAATGAGATTTCTTCTGTGATTCCAGATGATGTTCTCCACTCACACTTCGGGAATGACCTTTCTGTCTCATTTGTATGATCATGAAGGCCAACAAATGAAAGAAAGCTCATCTCACAATCAATCAAATTATCAAATATGCAGATTTGAATAGCTTCAAGTTTTCTATTATTAGAACAGTTGTCATACATTTCATTCGCATTTGTGGTGTACACCCAGGTCCAGGTATATACTGCATATAAAAAACAACCTATCCCCTGTGTTGAATAAATGCAATATCGGGGTCTAACCTTTGACAAAACTTAACTTGCATCTCAAAAAGCTAAAAGTTAAATTATTAGATTTTAAATATTTTTTAAATATTGGCCCATACATCTTGTGGAGCAGGTCATCAGACTCTCGTAAGACTGTATAAAGCACTTATATTATCACAACTTTTAGATGTATGCGAAATATATTCTTCAGGTACTCCTACCAAGTTAAAGATTTTAGATTCCAATCGCCATGCTGGCATCATATTAGCTACTGGGGCTTTTAGGTCACCCCCCATTCCTAGTCTTTTAGTTGATACAGGTGAGTGGCCTCTGGAATTATATCGCTAGTTTACCATTATTTGATATTGGTATAGGTTACAGAGATTGCCATATTCAATGTCCTTTCAAACTACCAATGAAGAGAATTTCTTTCCTTACTATGAGGCTTATTCCCAAAGCCTTATGGATTCAGAGTGAAACATCTGCTAACTAGAAAAGCTCTCTGAGAATGCAGACATCTGCCGTGACAGCTTATTTCTCGAAACCAGCTTGCCTTTCCCAGAATCAATTTAGACCGTAGGTGTATTTGAAGTCTGTGTGACAACCATGTGTGGACTTGGGGTTAAGATTACAGTTAATTCGGTCAACCTTTTGTTCGACCTTGACCTTGATATTTGATCTAGGACTTTCAAAATTGAACCACTTTCGAGTCTCAACATAATAATTAATCCATGAAAGTTTCACTACTCTCTGAGTAAAATTGTGGCTAAGAAGTTGTTCACAACCAAACAAACAGAAAAACAGTGGCAAAAACATAATCTCCTCCCAACTTCGTTGGCGGAAATAATAAACAGCCTGAATCATTCCTGGAGTAGGGTACTACATTTTACGTTAGCAATTACCCTTTCTTGGAAACTTGCAGAGATTGCACTCTGTAAGCATTTTACTGGCTCTGAGGGCAGTAAAATTATCTGTAACACTTATTTATATGCAGTATATTTAAAAAAAAGGGAATAAGATGGTGAAATCTATATGACAAATATCATTTGAGCTTGTATCACATGTCATGAATCCATCATTGGTGGGTGTGTACTCATCTATCAGATACCTTGGCCTAAGGTTGGAAGTATGGAAAAAAATTTGTGAACTCTTCATATCAGTTGTTAAATGTGGAATGGATAAGCAAGTGCTTACCTAGGTAATATTTGACAGCTTTGAAATCAAATCAATCAAATATCTTGAACAAAAATGCATAAAACTGGGCCATGTACAAGCTCCACATATTTTGGTGAGTGGGCAAACATTAGTGCCACAAAACAAGACAGCCGTTCTTGTCAATATGTAGAATAAGCAAAATTTTATCAAAGTACTAGAGCACTTTTTGAGGAGGCCAACATTTGTGTGAAGCATGCTCATGAAAAAGGCGATGCAGATGTTGTCATTGTCCTCAAGGTTGTTCAGCTAGCACAGGAATACAAAGGAGTTTGTGTCCAGGCTGAGGATATAGACAATTTGATACTTCTTTTGTACAGCCTCTAAGAAAAGACAACCATCTTCATGATGACAAAGCAATACACAATAGCTATCCATAGCCTCCATCAGTCTTTGGGAAAGGAGTTGTGTAAGAGCTTGTTATTTGTGCATGCTATGTCAGGCTGTGATACCACCTTTGTAAATACAAATTGAAAACAATGAATATTTTCACATAATTAGCTGAAGTGTGACCACAGAAAAAGTTATTTTGGAAGAGAAGTTTGTGGTGTGGGTGTGTATGGTGGTGCATGGGACAAAAACGTGACTTTGAACATGATGTGGTACCTGAATGTAAATTCTGTCAAGTATGTCCCAGTGGAATGCTTGCCACCACAGGTAGAGCCTGCCACTTCCACTCTTCAAGGTGTATCATCAAATGAGCACATGGAAACACATGGGAACTGTACTGAAAAAGGAGGAGTATGGCTTCAGCACTGAAAATGGGTTAGTTATCAAATGTATATATGAAATATAGTCTATGTTACACATCTGATAGGTGTTACAGATCTAGAACCTGCACCATCAGATCTCCTACAGGATATTTGCTGTTCATGCAAGAGCACCAAGTGCCATTATATTTCCTACAGCTATGCTTGAAAAGGCATGCCTTGCAGAATTCATTGCAAATGTAGTGCACAGTTTAAAAATTGACTACTTGAATGCTTCCAAGACACCGATGTCATTGTTTAGAATACACTTAATCTCATACTTTCATTCATAGCCATTTGACAGACACTTCTGCCACAGAACTCAAAAGTTTTATGTCATGAATCATATCAATAATGTTTTCCCCTAGATGTTTGAACTCCTGATATTTTCCCCCAAGAACTTTGAACTCCCCATATAGCTTTGAACTCTTATATCAGAGTATACATTTCTGCTATAAGACAGCGATATCACCATCAATTCGTGACATTCTGTTTAAAGCTTTGATGCATATTGCAAGTTTAATTACTGGTATGACTGAGAAACAGTAGATATACGAGATTTCAATTTAGCTTGTTTTTTACTGCATGCTGAAGTCTGTCTCATAATTATTATTTGCTTATTATTATAATCATAGCTGGACAGCAAGGATTCTCTTTCATAAGGTTGTGCTTAATGATGTACCAAATACTATATTTATGCTTTTCTTGTTTCACAAAAAAGATAAACACTTCATTATATTATCATCATGAAAAGAAAGACATATATATAATTTTTACGATGCTGATGGCCTTCATTTTACATTTATCTTTATTATGGTGTTCAAAGAACATGTTTTTGAACCCAATGAATAGTCCTTCACATATGTCTATACTGTATTATTTTGTTGGTTATTTGTTCTCAGAAATTGATTGTTACTGAGTAATATCATTATACTGTGCTGGAAATTCTTTATTGTCCTGACGAAGACGGCCATTTTGGATTTTGGCCTAGAAAATGCATTTTCCCAAGGTTGATTTTGGTGGATTTTTCTTACTCCTTATTGACTTCAGAATAAAGTGTTTAGTATATAAAAAAATGACATGCAGAATCTTTGGGTCCATATTAATTTCTACTGGTCTATAAATGTTTTATTAAGTTATTCCTTTTTTGTTTTTTTCTTAAGTTACTAATTTTTAATTAATCATACTCCAGTCGACATCAATGACCATCCATGTAAGGATGCCAGATAATTATCAGTCTTTCATTCATTTTATCTTTCCTCAACCTTGGGGTGGTGTATCAGAATACATAGAAACAATTATATTGAAAGCTTGGTTTTATCCCCACGTTGCTATGCTATGTTAATAGAATTAAGTATATTATTATAATTGAAGAAAACTAATATAACTTTTTGTTTTCAGTTCACCTGTGAAGGTTGATCGTGGTTATTGTGGCAAGGGTCCTCCTGGAAGAGGAGTGGGTGTAGGTATCACCAAAGCTTACAGTATTGAGAGTTCGGCACCCCCCGTCCCACCTCATCATTTGCATCACTACTCATCACACCTTCATCATAATGCCAGCAACCATGGCCGGCGAGCACAGGTAAGACTTAAAAGTATTTTATACATAGAGTATTTGAATTTTTTCATTCTTGGAAATATTTTTCTTAAATTTTAATTGTTGCTACTCACATGCAAACCATTCATTCTATGCTATAGAAGAAGGAGAACAGCGAAGGCTATAGGTAGTAGGTTGGCCAGGGCACCAGCCACCCATTGAGATACTACTGCTAGAGAGTTATTGGGTCCTTTGACCTGCCAGACAGTGCTACATTGAATCTCTCTCGGGTTACAGCTCGTTTTTCCCAGTCCTACATATACACTGATTAGTCTGGCCTATTTTTTCCTCATTCTTCTCTGTCCTTATACACTTGACAACACTGAGACTGCCAAACAATTCATCTTTGCTCAAGGATTTAACTACTGCACTGTAATTGTTGAGTGACAACTTTCCTTTTGATAATGTTAGAAGAGATATTTTGGTTATGGTAAGCAGCTTTTCTAGGAGTACACTCCAAAATCAAACCATTGTCTTCACTTTTGGGTTGTGCCATAGCCTCAGTACCATTGTATATCATGTCTTGAGTTACAGTTCTCTTGCTTGAGGGTACACTTGGGCACACTATTCTATTGTATTTCTCTTCCTCTTGTTTTTTTTTAAGTTTTCATAGTTTATATATGAAAGATTTATTTTAATGTTATTACTGTTTTTAAAATATTTTATCTTAATTGTTCATCACTTCTCGTAGTTTATTTTCTTACAGTATTTCCTTTCCTCACTTGGCTATTTTCCCTGCTGGAGCCCTTGTGCTTATAGCATTCTGCTTTTACAAATAGGGTAGTAACTTTACTACTACTACTACTACTACTACTGATGATGATGATGATGATGATGATTTGATAAGGAAGTGTAGAATTACAACAACGCCAAACATTCTTATATTTATTTCTATCACTAACGAACAACAACGTTTCAAACATTTATGTGTTCATAATCATGTTCCTAGGTAAAAGAAAGTAAAACAATATAGAGCAAGCTGTACATAAATATTGTAAACAAGTAAAATTTAGAATTGGAAAAGGCATATTCAGGCAATTTTCAACAGGAAGCTAGAAATTTCTCAGTTAAGTTGTGGCTTTTTATAGCAGTGTCTTACCAAACAATTATACAGCTGTAGGTTCCCTACGAATGGCAGACAGTAGACTCAAAACTACCGCGGTGGCACCGCCATCACTGATGTAGGTGACGTTATCTCCCTCCACTCAAGGGAGCTATAGGTACAACTGTCCAGGTAACATCAATTCGTTCTCAGCCGGCTTCTGGTAAACATCGGTGGTCGGTGCAGACTTTTTTCTTCGTTTGTTGGGAAGTATTATCTCTCCAATATCGGTGAAGTATTCAACTCCGTGTTTGTAGGATTGAAGCTGAATTTCTTTTCTGCAATTTTGTGGTCTTACCATCATGTTGGACTCTAGTCCTTCAGTAGTTAGGTTTTGTGCCGGAGGGTGCAAAACTAGGTTAGTTGAATTAATTTATGATTCGTAGACTAAGTGCATTAAGTGTAGGGGTTGTGAGGGCTCTAGAGAATCTACTTGTGATGAATGCAACGATTGGAGTGAACAACAATGGAAAGTTTTTGTTTCTCACTCTGGGAAGATAATTAAGGATAGGAAGAGGAAGGCGGCTCGCAGAGCTGAAAGTAAGACTAGTTTAGCTTCGGCTTCTTCTATCGAAGCCCCTGCTCCTATTCCTTCTCCTTCTACTCTTATTATGTCTCCGATCTTGAGTCCTCCTACTCCTGTTCCTGTAACTCCTTTGCCAACTTCCCGTAGAGTTTCTCCTGACACCATTGCCAGCCTCGAGTCTAAATTTGAAAAGAAATTTGATGTATTAGGTAATACGGTGATGCAGTTAGGTTTATCTGTAAAGTCTTTCATACGAAAGACTTCTAGTAAAGTGAAAAGCGTCAGTGCAGTGCTATCTGAGGGGTTGGCTGTTAGTCCCGATAGTTCTCCTAGACGAAGGTCACTGTCCTGCTCCCCCGCCAAAGGTAGAAGACATACTGGAGGTCCAAGGGAGACTATCGGCGTTTGCCCATAGACAGTCGCTTCCTCCGTTGATCCTGTGGTGCGACAGCAGGATTTGACTAAACACCATTGGAAAGGTGTGTACAGTGAACCCTCGTTTATCGCGGTAGATAGGTTCCAGACGCGGGCGCGATAGGTGAAAATCCGCGAAGTAGTGACAGCATATTTACCTATTTATTTAACATGTATATTCGGACTTTTAAAACCTTCCCTTGTACGTAGTACTGTTAACAAACCACCCTTTAATGTACAGAACACTTAATGCATGTACTACAGCACCCTAAACTAAAACAGGCACAAATATTAAAGGCGATTTTATATCATGCGTTTCCTAAACACCTAAAAAGCACGATAAAAAATGGCAACCAATGTTTTGTTTACGTTCATCTCTGATCATAATGAAGAAACAAACTCATTTAGTGTACACATATATGTATAGGTTAGTTTTTGCATCGATTATATTGATTATACAATACTGTATGTTGATTTTTTTATTACCAATGTTTTAGTTTACGTATTTTTCTTAGGACTTCCAAATGAAATCTTTTTCTTTATGACGCCGCCTGAAACGACGGCGTGTACGCTCAGTAAACAACCACGCTCAGAACAAACAAGGCATTTAACGCGCATGATGATAGTGATAAATAATGATACAGTACATACAGTATTTACTGTAAAAGCATTTACAAAATATGTTACCTTACAAATATAAATTATACAGTACTTGTACGTAGCAAAGCAGGAAAACAATTTGAGAGAGAGAGAGAGAGAGAGAGAGAGAGAGAGAGAGAGAGAGAGAGAGAGAGAGAGAGAGAGAGAGAGAGAAAGAGAGAGAGAGATTGTTTTACGTACGTAAATGTAAATTTTAAACAAAAAAAATATGATAGGTTACAACATGTAGACTTTTAAAACCTTCCCTTTAACTTAATGCATACAGTACGTACATTACTAAACTATAAAACAGGTTAAAGTAAAAAATAAAGATTGTTACTGTACTCACCACGAAAGAAGTTGAAGAAAAACTTGAATGGTGATGGCGATGAATTTGCTGCACAGTAGAAATGATGATGATGAAGCTGATGATGTGTTCTACTGTGCAGTCAATGATAGTATTTTACGTCTCTTCAGACGGAGGTGTCTTTTCCTGGGGCACCTCTTCAACTTCTTCCTGGGAAACTTCTTCAATTTCTTCCGAAGGCGTACTAGCAGGAGGAACTGGCTCTTTTTTGCGAGGCTGGAAGAACATTGTGATCGGAAGTTGTTGCCGCTGCTTCTTTTTTCGATCCAAGAGCATTTTGAAGGGAGTCATGTCTTCATCGATCTTGTTGCAGAATTGCATCGAGCGAACCATATCCTCGTCCCACTCTTGTAACATTTCTTTCGCCTCCTTCATATGGTTGCAGAACTTGGCAAGCCGTTCTAATGTTAAGCCCGTTTCTTCGACATTTTCTTGGGTCTCTTCCTGGGTACCCTCACTCTCTTCCTCACTTGCCGATTTCGTCAGGTCTTCGAGGTCTGCGTCAGTTAGGGGCTGGGAATGGCAGTCCAACAACTCGTCGACGTCTTCAGTCGTCATGTCGCCAATCCCGTCACCTCCAATTATGGCAGCCAACTGCACAGATTTCCGTATTGCAGAGTGTTGGATTTCCGACGGAGTAAATCCCTTGTCGTCGTAAACAATATCGGGCCACAGCTTCTTCCAGCTCGCATTCACGGTTGCAGGTTTCATCTCTTGAAGTGCCTTTTGAATATTCTGCAGGCACGTGGCTATGGTGTACTGCCGCCAGTACGCCTTCAAGTTGAAATCTTCATCCTCGTCATCTTGGGCAGCATCCACACACGCAACGAGGTCCGCCAAGGTATTCTTCGTGTAGAGGGCCTTGAACGCCCTGATAACCCCCTGGTCCATCGGTTGAATTAATGACGTAGTGTTGGGTGGCAGGAACTCAACCTGAACGCCCTCACGCGACAGGTCAGTTGCGTGTCCACCAGCGTTATCCATAAGGAGAAGGATCTTGAATGGCAAGCCCTTCTCTAAGAGATATTCATGGACTTGCGGGATGAAACACTGGTGGAACCAGTTGGAGGTCAGCATCTTCGTAATCCATGCTTTTTGATTATGCATCCAGTACACGGGAAGGAGATTCTTATTTTTATTTTTCAAAGCGCGAGGATTTTTCGACTTATAAATAAGCCCCGGCTTTAACAAAAATCCAGCAGCATTGCCACACATCACGAGGGTAACGCGATCCTTGAATGCCTTAAAGCCAGAGGCTTTGGCTTCCTCTTTGAACAGGTAAGTTCGCGACGGCATTCTCTTCCAAAACAAGCCGGTTTCATCCATATTAAACACTTGTTCCGGCTTGTATCCACCTTCAGCGATAATGTTCTTGAAAGTCTGGTTCACGTAAGTTTCAGTAGCGGCAGTGTCAGCGGAAGCAGACTCCCCATGCAGGGAAACGCTTTTCAGGGCGAAGCGTTTCTGAAACTTCGCGAACCATCCTTTGCTTGCGGAAAAACGTTTCTGAGGCTGGGAATCAGTGGATGTCCCTGGTTGAGGATCATCTGCATCATCATCATCTTCAGCATGGTTGCCGTCGTCGTCTTTAGGTTCCTTTGCAGCAAAATTCTCATATAAGCTCAAAGCCTTTGTTTGGATGGTGTTCGTATCCAACGCTATGTTCTTCTTCCGGCAGTCGGCAATCCACACAGCTAAAGCACCTTCCATGCGTACGATCGTTTTATTACGCGTTGTAACGACTCGCTTCGCTGATCTGCTAAAGGTGATTGCAGCAGTCTTTCTAATGTTCGCCTCGTCCTTTTTGATATAGCGAACGGTGGATTCGTTGATGCCAAAATGGCGGCCGGCGGCCGCGTAACTTCTACCATCTTTTAACATGTCGAGAAGCGTAACCTTCTCAGCTATCGTCATCATCCTTCGGTGGCGTTTAGGCTCACTACCAGCCATACTAGAAGCAGAACGCTTGGGAGGCATTGTACAGTAGGATTTAACAGAAAGTTCAACAAAAAGTTCAACTTAAAACAGTCGCACACAGCACAGATTAAACTTCACAAACTTAAGAACGTCTACTCAGCGATACGCGGAAAGAGAAAGTGAACGATCCAGCCCCGCGAGAACTTTGATGCTGCGGGTAGAAGATGCGGGCAAAACACCAATCACAGGCTAGATAACAAAACTTGAGTTTTGATTCGTCATCTATCAGCGCTTGAACCTATCACAACCCGTCTTACAGTACTATGATGCGTTGGTTACTCATAGAAGATGCCCCGCGCATAATGAACGTACGTAGATTAAGTACAATACCGTAATAATAATAAATAATGATAATAATACTGTACAGTAATAATAATAATAATAATGATAATAATAATAACAATAATAATTTTATTAACAACAACAACAATAATAATAATAATAACAATAATAATAATACAGCTTTACGTACGCTATTTTACGCCTCTCTCTCTCTCTCTCTCTCTCTCTCTCTCTCTCTCTCTCTCTCTCTCTCTCTCTCTCTCTCTCTCTCTCTCTCTCTCTCTCTCTCGTACGCTTACAGTATTCGAAATGTGATTTTTGCAACAAAGAATATTATTGGATGCAGTACTGTACTACGTACGTATACATACAAAAGATTCATGGAAAAGAAGCACATCCATTACAGTACACACCATTCTAATATGGTATGACTGCATCTGATTTGCGTTTCATGTTCGATTTAATTTTACTACGTACTGAATTATCGTATGATCACATTCTCTTTTCGTGTTTTATTTCTTTCTGTGCTGAATTATATATCATATGTAATGCAATGAACAATCAGTAAGAGCAGATATTACTAATTACAGTATTAATGGAATTACAGGTAACAAAATATCGTATTTGGTTGTCTTCAGATTTCGCGGTATTTTCGAATTTTCCGGAAAATCCGCGATATGTATATATATATGGGTTATGGGAAAACCCCGCGAAGTGGTGAATCCGCGATTGTCGAACCGCGAAGTAGCGAGGGTTCACTGTAGTTAGGTAATCAGTTATTGACAGAGTCGAGTGATTCGTGGCCGTTTAGACGTCGTAAGTTTCGTGATTCTCCAGTCTCACGTCCGTTGAAGAGACGTTCGACTGAAGAGGTGCTATCTCCGCCCCCTCTGAAAAGGTACAGAGAAGTAGATATCTCTCACCCGTTGTGTAGCGTAGCTACATGGACTTCGCCTCATATTCTTACGACAGCGACATCTGCCTTCGACTCGGTTGTGGAGCGACCGATTCTGAGTTCGTTGAGATCTTCGACTCATCAAGCTGTCAAAACTTTTCCTTCGACTTCGTATGCGACAGATAATTCGACTGGCGCGAGACCTCCGCTGGCGATCGTGTCGAAATCCACGACCCCAGTTACTTCGACTTCCACTCAAGAAGACGAGAATTTAATTCCGTTTCGTCAACAGTTGCAAGAGCTGATGAGCTGGATGAAAGAAAACAAACAATGTACAAAGAATAATGAGTCGAATCAAGAACCGTCTCTGTCGCCTATCTCCTCGGATGACGAGGAGGACTTAGAGCGGACTCTATCCCTCTCTCGTGTTATTCGAAACTTTTATGTTACCTTCTCGACGTGTACAGTACCTGGATTACTTCGTAGCAGCCGCTCCCAGCTGCTTCCATCTTCCTGATGAGAAGGAAGAATTTCGATCCTCTTCTCCCAAAGCTCGTTCTTTCCAAGGCTGCTAAACATTCGCTTCGTGATATAGAAGATTGTTTGAAGGTCAAGAGAGAACTCGGGAAAGCAACTTTCGCCTATTCTCTGTTGAAGCTTATTAAGAAAAGGTATAGGTTCTACGTAACCGGAGAAGCCCCTCTATGGGAGTTTCTGCCTCCTCCCAGGGGGACTTCTCTGGCTTTGTGGACGCAACTAGAAGGTCCGCGTTTGCAGCAGCTGAAATATTCTTTACATCGCCCGGGTTGGACCATTTGGTAAAGAATATTTTCAAGATTTTAAAAAGTATGAGTTTCTTGGACTGGACGATAGGAGCCCTCGCTACGAAAATAGAGGATTGACCTACTCTTCAAGGAAGACCTGGCATCGGACTGGCTTGGGGTTTTGTCATGTGGCGACAAATCAGTTCAGGATGGTTGTGATGTGCTGGCCTCTCTCTTTGCATTCGGGACTCTCAAGAAAAGACAGCTCTGGTGTTCTTTTGTGTCGAAAGGAGTCGCTTCGCCTCAGAAGTCCGCACTTTTGTTTTCTCCTCTCGACAAGGATCATCTGTTTCCCGAAGAAATAGTGGCCAAGATTCTGTCCGCTCTGGAAAAGAAGTCTATCAATGACTTGCTTGCCCAGTCCTCTAAGCGGGTTAAACCCTCGACTGTGACGACTACCACCTCGGAATTACTCTTGCAGTAGAAACCCTTTCGATGGGGTAGGTCTAGACTGTTCGTCAGGCCTCGATCGAATTTACGACACCCTACCAAGTCCTCGACCAAACACGACACGAAATCATCCAAGTGATTTTTCAATTCTTCATGTTCCGATAGGGGGCAGATTGAGTCTTTTTTTTTTTTTTCTTTTTTAAGCCCTGGGTGACCCAAAGTCTACGGTTCGGTTACTCCATTCCTTTCAAAGACATTCCGCCTCTATCCAACATTCCCATCACATTACCCGCCTGCTCGTCAGGCTTGGAGAAGTTTGTAACCTTAACCCGAGAAATAGAGCTTCTCGTGCAGAAGGCTGTCATAGAGGAGATAAGCGACAGACCATCCCCGGAGTTTTACAACCGTCTGTTCGTAGTCCCCAAGTCATCGGGGGGCTGGAGGCCTGTACTGGATGTATATGCACTGAATTTGTTCGTCCAGAAGACCAAATTCAATATGGAAACAACTCGTTCATTGTTGGAATCCCTTCGTCAAGGAGACTGGATGCTATCCCTGGATATGCAGGACGCATACTTCAACATTTTAATTCACCAGGTCTACAGGAAATACCTTCGGTTTATGTTCATGGGAAAGACCTACCAGTTTCGAGCTCTTTGCTTCAGCCTCTCGACAGCACCGCAAGTATTTACGCGAGCATTGACTCCTCTGCTAAAGTGGTTACACCGGGTCAGGTTACGCTGATCCCTTGATTTGTTCAAGGGAAAATGAACGTGTTGGCAGACGGACTAAGTCGTCTTCTTCAAGTACTGCTGTCAGAATGGATATGTGGCACGCAGGACCATATTGGCGCGCACAACAAACTTGGTGTGCATGAACAACTAGGCGCACGCAATCAGTTGTAATGCGAGAACAACTCTTATGGCAGAGTTTTTCGAACTCTCGTTGCGCGAAGTGTTCATGAGTGCATTAGAGTTTTACTCTTATGACAGAGTTTTCAAACTCTCGTCCCGTGAATTGTTCGCGCGCGTCCATCGTCATCAAGAGTTTTACTATGATGACAGAGTGATGCCTGCAGCCTAAGGGTTTATGAATCTCTTCAGGTAACTATGACACAGTTCCTTTGGGTCCTGGTCACGTAACACGATTCCTGAAAATTCCGTCAGGAATCAGCGACAGAGTTCCTGCGGGTTCTCGGCACAACATTCCTTAAGGTCGTGAGAAAGGTATTCACAAATAGATTCTGAACCCCTAGGTTCTCATCCGAATCTCTCGGTTTCCGCGATCCAGAGGTTTCTGAAAACTATGGTCGACCTCCCCCCTCTACAGGATGGGTCTTCCAAAGGTGTGACTTGTTATGTCACTCTACACTCCCAACTGATTACTATATCAGCTAGTCTGGTTTCACCAGCACCGATCCTTTCGTTTTCGAACGAACCACCGTCATCTTTCCTCCACCTTTCCACTTCGAGTGGTTTGGTTAGCAGACAGAAATGAGCGAGGAATAAAAAATTATTTACATTCCAGTTCATTTCCTTGGCAGGCATTGCCTGATTTAGACAGTAGTTTTTCTCACTAGCGAGAAAGCGTTCGATGGCAACCCCTTCGGGTAAGCGGTCGATGGCAATAATGTTTGGCACCCTTTTCGGGAGACTCGTTCCTGAGAAGTTCTTACAGAACTTCAGTGGCTGTTGTTTAAACTTCATGAAGGCCGTAGGCCGTCCTGGAGCATGCGCTCTAGCCAAGACAAAACCGCGAGGTTATTGTCTTGAACTCGGTTCTACTGTTTGATGGAGGCAGCCTCCCCCGTCGTTGTACCCTGGGTATAACGACTTGCTTTTTACACGATAGGCTTCCGTGACCTTTTTATTCTATCCTTACAGGGTTATTGTTTTGAACAATTAGTCCCGAAGGAATGTTGTTAGCTGACGTTAAAAGAATGATAGCAACAGCGTGGGCAACTTTTCATTACTTTTACAAACGTTTCTAACTCCACTCACAGGTAACCAGACATCCGTTTCTGTGTAATGAACACTGGCTAGCTCCTCACATAAAGAGGAGGGGTAAACCAAAGGTGAAATGATCGCCTCTATATCTGTATATTTTGTTTGAGAACAGTTTCGCTCTCATTCAAGAAAATATTACTGTTAGTCAACAATCAAAATTCTTTCGGCAATAATGTGGCAGCTTTCAAGAAAAACCTGTAAGACTTATCTCTTTGGAAAGTGTTATAATAGTGATCAGAAAACTATGAAGCCTAAATACAAATGCTAGCGAATACCTGAAAAGATACAGAGCAAAATATAAACTGGAAAGAAATTATTTTCACACAACAAGGCCCCCTTGAACAGACTCTTAGTATCTGATGGAGGGCAAGAAATAAACCCCTAAAAGTAAAAGTAAAAGTAAGTAATGTTGCTATTCGTCGCACATACATTATTCGCGCAACTTTTCTAATCCGTGGCCATGAAAATTTGTTCTAAAAAACCTGACAGACTTGATAGGCCGGGAAGGGGAAGAACGACTCTTGTGTCCCGTGCGGGCTTTAAGATACTATCTCCGCAGAACAGAGTTTTCTGAGAGAGTTAATTGTAGAAGCACATTCTCAAGCTAACGACTCAGTGTTTCCTTTACTGAGAGTGAAAGCGCACGAAGTTCGAGCGGTGGCGGCTTCTCTCGCTTTTCAACACAACTAGTCGCTATACGGTATCCTGCAAAGTACCCTTTGGGAGGTCTAAATATGTGTTTGCTACGCATTATTTGAAAAAAATCGGAACAGTGTTTGAAGATTGTAAGTTTCTCGGCCTACTTTCGGTACCTGGCATGGTGTTAGGAGGAACGACATAGGGGGTTGCTCCCTCTGTTAGCCTATGTTTCGCCTTGTACCAAGGTTGGAGAGTTAAAGGGAAGCCTGGAGGTACAATGTACCTTTAGTACTCACCAATCATTTTAGTGTTAGCTTTGGTGGGTAAAGGTTTTTATTTCGGTGTAGGTGACAGTTTTTTTTTCATGTTGGTTATTTCTGGTCTAAGCCCGGGGTAAGGGCGATATTTTCTTGTATCTTCGTTCAGTCAGCGGTGAACACCATGACTACGAGGATCTTCCACTCCATGTAGAGGCACCCATTGGTCATATTCCAAGCCTTCTACTATGTAAGATGAGCACTGACCAGAGGCAGTATTCTCCTGCAGTAGCTCTCTTACAAGGTAAGATACAACAGGCACTAACAGTGCTTTTGGGTATACTTTATTTTCAAGGATCGTATGCGATTGTTGAAGTAAAACTTACATCCACAGCCCCCCATTCTTGCAATGGGTAATCAGCTGTATAATTGTTCGGTAAGACACTGCAATAAGAATGGATTTTTATTATAAAATGAAATTTTATTGCATACTTACCGAACAATTATTAATCAAATCCCTCCCTCCTCCCCACTGGTGGATGGCTGGGCAGAACGAATTGATGTTACCTGGACAGTTGTACCTATAGCTCCCTCGAGTGGAGGGAGATGACGTCACCTACATCAGCGATGGCGGCGCCACCACAGTAGTTTTGAATCTATTGTCTGCCATTCGTAGGGAACCTACAGCTGTATAATTGTTTGGTAGTATGCAATAAAATTTCATTTTATAATAAAAATCCATTTTAAGATTTTATAAAATTTTCTCAGCTATTCTTATTTCATTTTCATATGAGCCTATGTATAATATTGAGAAGGTATCCAGTGTGAAGGAACACATACAATTCATGTAACTGATCTCGTGTGCTCGACTGCATAGGTTTGGACAAGGCTCTGCCAGTTTGGCTGCTAATTTCCTTGTGGTCTTGGTAGCGAGAAAAAATGCATTTTTTTGGGGAGCCAATGTAAGTTCAATTGGCAATTTGGACAGTTGAACAAGTACTCTGCCTTAGACTCTTTTGCAGCTCTTCTTTATGATTAATAAAACATTTCATTTTAGAATTATTATAGAATGTTTATTTTTGGCCTAATTTGGGTCAGGTATTTACTTAGGTTATCCTTTATTCTGGCTTCAAGATCATTATTTGTTTCACCATTTTGAAGAAATTAATAAAACAGAAAAACATTAATGCAATAGAATACAAAACATTATACAGTCAAACCTCTAGCTACGAAAGAATTGGCTTACGAAATTTTCACTTTACAAAAGGAGATGCAAAGAATTTTATGACTCGGATCATGAAAAAAGTTTCGTACAACGAAAGGCGGTATGTAGCGGGAGCCCGACCGTATCCGAGACAGATCTTAAAATTCGCGCGCCGCCAGCCCGTAAACTCATTACCATCTTGCGTTCCCATTGGTTATCGCCCTACTCAGATGCTAGTTACCACCATGAGATCCTGCTCTCCTATTGGTCGACATCTACTGTACTGTATCCCATCGTGCATCTACGCATTGGCGTTTTTATGTCTTTTCATTCTGGCAGCGGTATTGTATGCATTGACTTAGTGTTTGTGATTTCACTATAGTAACAATTTTACTGTACGTACTGTTATCGTGTGTGATACTTACGATACATCATTAGCCATGGGTCCCAAGAAAGTCGCTGATGTCAAGGGAAAGAAGAGGATGATGCTTTCCATGCAAATGGAGATGGAAATTATCAAGAAATACAAAGCCGGCATGCGGTTAAGTGTGCTCGTGAAGGAATATGGCCGAAATCCATCTACGATAGGAACAATCCTGAAGCAGAAAGAAGCTATCAAAGCAGCAACACTTTCTAAGGGCATGACTCTTTTCTCCAGCAAGAGGAGCCACGTCCACGATGAGATGGAGAGACTGCTGCTTGTCTAGATAGAGGACAAAGAAATGGCTGGAGACACTATAACTGAAGCGATAATCTGCTAGAAAGCCAGCGTGATTTTTGGTGATTTTGTGCATGCTCAGGCCGAAGCCAACGCAGGAGAAGGAACATCGAAGCAGGAACCCCCAGAGTTCAAGGCTTCTCGTGGGTGGTTTGAAAAATTTAAGAGACACTCAGGCATTCATTCGGTGGTGCGTCATTGGGAGGCTGCAAGCTCGGACACGAAAGCCGCCGAAGCCTTTGTTAAGACGTTCGAGTAGACTGTCCGGGAAGGCTACAGTCCCCAGCAAGTCTTCAGTTGCGACGAGACTGGGTTTTTTGAAAAAAAAAGTCTCGTCGAACGTACATCATGGCAGAAGAAAAGAGGCTACCTGGGCATAAGCCTATTTATGACAGGCTTACCCTTGCACTCTGTACAAATGCCAGTGGGGATTGCAAGGTGAAACCCCTGCTGGTGTATCACTCTGACACTCCTCGAGCCTTCAAGACCACCAAAGTCACTAAGGAAAATCTAAACGTTGTGGAGGGCTAATGGAAAAGCCTGGGTAACAAGACAATTATTTATCGAGTGGATAAATATTTGCTTTGGCCCGACTGTGAAAAAGTATTTGAAAGAGAAGTGCCTCCCTATGAAATGCCTGCTGGTACTGGACAATGCCCCTGTTCACACTCCTTCCTTCCATGAAGATATTGCACCACAATATTCCTTTGTCAAGATTCTCTATCTTCCACCGAACACCACCCCTCTCCTCCAGCCCATAGACCAGTAAGTGATTTCCATCTATAAGAAACTCTACACGAAATATCTCTTCAATGTTTTGAAATCATTGAGAGCACAAACCTTACCCTTCATCAATGTTGAAACTAGTAGGACATCAGCTGTAGTCTTCCCACTCTCTCTCCGTGTACCTTAGCTGCAGTAAAGGAAGGACTCCTGTCATCGCAGATTTAGAATTCCTATTATTCCACTGAGGACTTACCGAGGTTCCTTGTCCCTAAGGGAAGTTTCTCTATCAGAGAAGTATAGGTTAATTCCTATTACATTCACCGAGGAATATCCCCTTATGTCCCCAAGCCTCCATTGCCTTTACCTAAGACTTTGAGAATTCAGGACTCTTGACTGTTTTCATTAGCAGGTTCATGGAAAGATTAAGGACTTGAAAGCTTCGAGGAAGACATTGGCCCCAAGCGACCAGAGACAAGCTCCTCGTGTGGAGAAGATACGGAGTCAGTGTTCCTCCGGGTTTTACGCACCATATTTTCGATATACGGCATCAGGGAAACTCTCCTCACCTCTCCAATAGGTAGGTGGGTGGTAGTCAACCTCTTCTGCTGCTCTTCTCCTAGCACCAAACTGAGCCATAAACTTCCTTGGAGTGTTATGGCCATGGATGTTATTCGGGAAATGGAAGACCAAGTAGCTGGCGAGAAAGACTCCCTGCGATCATTGAAGTCCTCGCATCTAGTACCATACCCTTTCCTGAACAGAAGAGGTACTACAGGGTAGCTGATCCTTCCCCCCTTCCATTGGATGAGGCAGTAGCAAAGTTAACTCTGGACTGTTCTGCAGACAGGCTCGCTTTAATCATAGTTGCCTTTTCGCAGACGGTGGCTGTAAATATGGAAGCTACTTTTATGAAGACTCTGCAAGCATCAGCCTGGCTTGATAACTGGACTGGGACAGTCTGTTATCTGGCTAACACGGAAGACCTTTATGACTTGATGAAGAGGCAGGCCCTTAACCAAGTCTACTGTCAATGGGCCAACTGGGTCTTAAATGTCGGGAGACAGTCACAGCCCGCTTCGATAAGAAGATTGGCAAACAGGAACAACTGGACCTTGGAAAAGCTCCCTTAGGAAACTTCACTTTTCCCTTCAGAAGACATTGCCTCTACTACAGAAAATTGAGGAAAGAAACGTACAATTCTTACTTACAGAGGGTCATCTCGTTTAGGCAGCAACCATCAACCTCGAGCCAGGTGGCAACTTCAAGGTCTTCACAGTTTAGGAAAGCTGTCGTCAGAGGGAAATGCCTTACAGGTTCCATTCTAAAGAGGCCCTCTGTCTCTTTTCAACTCCATCAGACTCCAGGCCGCTCGAGAGGATGAGGCAGAGGAAGAGGTATAGGTCCCTGCTATGATAGGCAATACCCCACCCTACCACCAGTAGTGGTATGCCTTTAGAGGAATTTGAGGAGGTGGTGATTTCACAGGGTGGAGGACTGGAAAGTCCTAGTCTTCCAGTGCTGTTACCTCCTCCTGTTTATCAACTCTCTCTCTCCCTCTAATTTCTCCTCCAAGAGTGTCATCTTCGTGTCAGAAAGGGTAGCTGTAACACCTGGTTCTATTTCAAGAAGTACAGAAGATGGTTGACAAGAGCGCTCTTCAGGAGGTTGACGACGGGTGCCCGATTTCTACAGTTGACTATATCTTGTAGAAAAGGCGTCTTAAGGCTGTAGACCTGTTATCAACTTATCGGCACTGAACCTGTACATTAAGCAAGCCAGGTTCAAAATGGAGACAGCAGTCACTGTTATCCAAGCTGTTAGGCCAGGAGATTACATGATAACGCTATACATGAGGGACACATACTTTAAAGTTCCGATTCATCCTTCTTTCAGAAATTATCTGCAAGTGATAGTAAACAACAGGATATACCAGTTGTAGGTCCCCTGCTTCGGCCTTTCAACAACATCTCCCCAGATCTTCACAAGAATCTTCGAACTGGTATCAGCCTGGGTCCATGCCAACGGGATCCAGCTGCGGAAATAATTGGACGACTGGCTCATCCTCGCAGAATTTTGGGAGGTCATCCTAGCTCACCAAGAGAAGCTTCAACATTTTTGTCAGGATCCGGGAATTCTGGTGAACCTGGAAGTCTTATCTAATACCTTCTCAGTGCTTAGTCTACCTGGGGATGAAAATCAACTCTCCAAGGAATTCCCTTTGGAAGACAGGATTTGTAATTTTTAGCAAGCAGTTCTCCCCTTTCTCCAGTGCTCCCTCCACCCAGCTCTCCAGTGGCATAAGGTACTGGGTCATCTGTTATTAATAGAGCGACTGGTGCCACAAGGAAAGTTCTGCCAACAGAATATGCAATGGGACTTGAAGCCCTCCTGGTCTCAGCATCGAAACATACAGTTCACGATCCTCATGGCAGAGAACTCCAAGAAAGACCTTCAATGGTGCTTTTAGTCCTTGTAAAGCTCAGGAAAGGTTCACCGATTGTTTTGTTCCCCCGAGAATTCAGGCGGTTCATGGATGCCTCGAACGAGGGTTGGGGTGCTCACCCAGACAGCCACCTAGCATCAAAGACTTGGTGTGCAACAGATCAACTAGCACATATAAATCTTCTGTAATTGAAAGCAGCATGGCTGGCCCTGGAACTTTTTTGTTATCTGCTTGAAGGACACTCGATAGTACTGATGAGCAATAGTACTACCATAGTGTCTTACATCCGCAAACAAGGGGAACGATATCCCTCGTTACGTCTGCTAGCATTTGAGATCCTGAAGTAGGCAAAGGCCAACTCAATGTCTCTGGTAGCCCACTTCATTCCAGGCAGGAAGAACATCATGGCAGATCAATTGAGCAGGAGGACTCATATCATAGGTAAAAATTTCTTTGAGTCCTTAGATAGCGACGGATGTAACGACTTTGTGGGGTTCTCCAACCATAGACGTATTCACGACCTCACTGAATGCAAAACTTCCAGTGTACTACTCACCGATACCAGATCCAGCAGCAGCATTCGACGACACATTCCAGCACTTCTGGGACAGCCTTGATGGCTATGCTTTTCCGACATTCTGCCTGTTAAGAAAGCTTCTCAGTAAGGGAAACCCCAAACTTGGTTGTGACACTAATAGCCCCTTTTGGCCACACCTACAATGGTATGCAGATCTATTGCATCTCCTGGTGGCGATACGGAGAGAATCTCCCGCCCTGCACATTTTGGGTGACAGCCCCAAGTCGGGATTTTCCACAACGCCATAGAATTCCTACGTCTTCATGCGTGGAGACTTTCCAGTGTCTTTTCTCTTAGAAAGGAATTTCTAGAGAAACTCCACAGCAGATGTATGGGTATCTCCAAAAATCCTCCACTGCAGTCTACCAGGCAAAGTGGGCTGTCTTCTGTGGTTGGTGTAGTTCAAGGGGTATGTCTCCACTCGACACCTGTATACCTATGATTGCGAATTGCTTTGTTTTATCTCCGTAGGGAGAAACTTAGCAAAAGAATTTTTGCTTAGCCTTAAGCCAAGTCTTTAGACTTAATGCATTAGACATTTCTTCTTCAGAGGAAAATTATATAATGATAGTGAGTTTCGAGCAAACCTGCCCTCCAGTCGAAGTCGTTCCTTATGAACCTCTAAAATGAGCATCTGGCAGGGAACTCACTTTGAAGTCAGTGTTTCTTCTCGCTTTGGGGTCAGCCAAACCAGTAAGTAATCTGCATGGACTGGCATTTGACATCATTCATTCAAGAGGTTAGAGGGAACCTCTCTTAAGCTTTGTCCCGGAGTTTGTGGAAATAACAAAACCCTGCATCATCGGATCCTAGATTCTCATCATTTACTTTTCTCAGTTCGGTCAGTAACCAAAGATTCTGATCAACTACTTCTATGTCCTGTCAGGGTTCTGAGGAGCTATTGAAAGCTTACCAGGCCTGCAGAGCCTCTTCATAAACACAGGGAGGATCAAGAAAAGTCACTAAGAATACTATATTCTTTTTGGGTCGGAGAAGTTATCTCCAGAGCAGCAGAGCCGTCACCCTCTTCAGCATCCCAAGAGCTAAGATTACTTGTAAGGTGGGAGTGAATGGGAAGAGTGACTGTCTCCTTTTCCTTTCAACCTTTCCCCTCTCAATGGCTTAGCTTCAAAAACTCACCAGCTGAACTTGATCTAGAGATAGGTATGCACATTTTGTTTTCTGCATCAGCGTGCACAAGCACTAGAGGTCTTTTTTCCCACATTACTTACGAGGGGGAGTGTGTTGTAACCAAGGAAACCTTTTCTTCTTAGGACGCACCCTTCCATGGCATTTGCCTTTCATTGCTTTGGTTACAGCTCAGAGAAATCCAACTCATATACTGTTGATTGCACGAGCAGTACTGTTCATGGGGGTTCTTCACTCATAACTCATGAGTTGTAGGGGTTAGCCACATAAGCACCAGGGCTAAGTCCCATCCCTAGATTAAGTTTTCAGCCAGTGGGGATGGGGACTTCCTACCTCCCAAGGATGAGTCTCCTACAGTAAAGAATGAATGGTTTGTGTCCATGTAGGAACAAATGACAAATTTTGAAAATAATGATGTATTGTTCCTAACTTTACAAACTTGAGGTCTTTACTCAAACTTGGCTGCCATCACTAACTTAAGTCCTGGCTGCAATCCAATTGAGGTTACAGTAAGTTGCAGGGTAGGCGGTTGCCTCCCGCTACCGGCACAGGTAATTGCCTTCCGGTTATTTACACTTCGTTAAAAGTTTTAACTTGTATTACAGCCTTTGCTGTTTTTCTTCTCCTATAGTTAAGAACTTAGGTTTGTATAGTTAGGAAAATTATACATTATTTTTAAAAATTGTCATATTTTCTGTTTTTGTATGTTATATGCAGAAGGGAACTTTCAGTATTTTGAAAATATACATTGAAGGATGTTCATATAGGTTATTCATGATGTGACAACAGTGTGAAATTCATTGTTATTAGATATTGGCTAAACTAGAAAAAATCTTTTCAGTTACAACAAGCAGTTTCACAACCAAGTGGAGTTGGGCATGGTGGCAGACGACAACCCACAAGAGGCTCTGCTGCTGATGATAGTGGAAATCGCAACGGCAGATGGAGGGGCAGTGGATCTCAGGGTATGGGACAGGGTTATGAACTTTCCCAGGATTTGGCTGACATGAGACTTGAAATGCTTGAGAGAAGGTACGTAAATAGGTACTGTATATCTCATTTAAGAGAATAATTTATTATAGAGATCTCTTAAGATTTATCTAAAGACATACTGAAGAGGTGCCCTCCTACTATATTTAAGATTATAAAGCTAAAAGTAGATAGCAATGCTAGCTTATTAGTTTTCCACACCTTACCATCCTGACTGTGTCAAGATGAGGCACTTGAATATCAAACTTACAAGTGTCATATGGTCATTTAAAATGACAAATCTACTAATGGAAAAAGATGTTTCACCTACCCTGAAGTTCTATGACCTCTCGGCAGATTGTTTTGCTAATGAATTCATGACAATGTCTTGAATATAGATTGGAACAAGCAATCATTGAGACAGCAAATAATGAACACAACACTTTGTGCAGCTGTGAAAAAGCTTTTGGGTAATAATAGGGCCTAAGGATTTACTAATTTAAGTGTTTTAACAAAACCACATGGATTTTCTTCCAGTTCAAGAATTGCATATTCTTCTTCAAATACTAATTTATTCAATCATGACCACTCTTATTCTGCTATTACTCCTAGATTTTCTACTAAACACACTTATACTAGTAGAGTAATTGAAAATGCAAAAGCACTGATGCTCAAAATCAGTATAAGCAAGAAATGCATGGTCCTGTAAAGAACAGCTTTGACACACTTTCCACTAAAGATACGTACCTCTATGGATATATAAAATCTTTGTGAAGTAGGGATGGTTGATCAAGTACCCCTAAAATCAAAATCTGAAAGAAAAAATTCATACATGGAAATGCAAGTCCTCTGAAATAGAAAAAAGCAAATGGAGAAGAATGTCATAATGAACCTGAAAAGGCCTCGTCTAAAGTCATTATAAATGAATGTTCCTTAGCTGATGAACCCAATCCATTTGTTGCAGGAACAGCAACATACCCTCGACTCCCAGGGTCAGAAACTGAACCCATTATAATATTTAATCAAGCTACCAAACGTGGTAAAGGTTGGGCTCCGTGAGAATCCATATTATATTAAAGTAGCTGAAGGAAACCCAACTATTAATGTACCATTTGAAGAAATAAATCCATCTCCAGTTATAGGCATCAGTAGCAAATTGATGATTTTGTATTAAACAGAAGCAAAAAATAAATTGTCTCACCAAATTTCATGCATCTGCAATAATAGTTCTATTTCTGACTTTTATGATGTTAAGAATATGATTATAAATCTGATTGGTAACTTTGTCAAGAAAAAATAATCAGGTTAGTGTTCTGGGCTGATTACTATTCATACCATATTAACATGATGTGTGTTTGGCCCAGTAACAATTTTGTTGCATATACAGATGGTGCTACTCATTTTGCATCAATTCAGTCTCCTGAATGTAGATCTGTGGTTGCTGAATCCCTTACTGTAATAGAGATAGAGCTAAAATTAGTGCATGGTGCAAATTATGGGGTATGAAGCTGAATTGTAACAAAACTCAAAAGTATGATTGTAAGTAGGACAAAGTCAGTAACTCCTGAACATCCAGATCTCTGCAAATATATTGTTTCTTTAAATATATAAAATTGGCACTTAGTAAAGTGTCAAAATTTTCAGTGATCAATCTATCCTGAAAAGTTTTAATTCATTCTACCCTGTTTTGAGCATTGTTTTTCTGTCCAGTCTTCAACTGCTGATCTTACTAGCCTTAAATTTCTTTTTCTTGATCTAGACATTAACCTGGCACTGTTGTTCAGTTAGTTTTCTTTACATGTTTTAAGATTTTTCTTACTTCAGACCATCCTTTGCATTCAGATCTTCTCAGACTGTACCATCCTGTAAGTAGTACTAGGTGTGTGCAGTTAATTCTAACAATCTTTCATTCTCCATTATAAGGCTCAACACTGCACATTAATCTAGAAGTTTTATTCCAGCTATGACCAGATTGTAATAATATTCCTATGTAAGCACATCATGCCTCCTACAATCTAATAGATCAGAAATTCTAGTTTAATACCCTCTTAACCTGTGTTTGTTCCTACACTAAATACAAACCCTCATTCTTTACTATAGGAGATATTCTAGCGCGAGCTGGAAAATACGGCAGAAAACCTTGACAAGGTCGTAAACAACCGGGCCGGTAGTTATCCACCTGTTAGGGGTGGGGGACTGCCGGTCGGTAGCAACTGAATACCTTCAATCGAATTCTAGCCGTTGCAGTGGTAACACCGCTGCTCCTGCTTTTGTTTGACTGGCAGACTAGCTTTTCTTTAGTGTGTTTTTGATTAACTTTTTCTTTTTCTTTTCTTTATTAGATGTGATGTCCTCTATTATGAGAAAGTGTCCCGGGATTCCCCCGAAATCTTGTGGCACATTCATGTCACCACCGGAGGTGGATCCTCATTCCCTATGCCCTTCGTGCAGAGGTCATAGGTGTTCTGAAGGCTCCCCCTGCCAAGTATGTAGAGAATGGTTGCCCTCTCAGTGGTATAAGTTCGTGAAGAGGAAGAAGAAGAAATCCAAGAAGGATTCGTTACCTCCAGGTTTGCGGCGAAAGGTAAGGAGTCTCGGGCCTCTTCTTCGGCCTCTCGATCTCTCCCTTCACACTCTTCCTTGCCTCCTTCCTCCGGGGGGAAGTCAAGGAAGAGTGGCACCATTGACTTAACCCCCATTCCCCCTGGTCAGGCGGATCACGTTGCCCCTCCCAGTGGGACAATTTCTTCCACCATTGGGAATAACTCTATTACAGCTTCTATTCCAGATCACGTACGAGCGGTATGGCCTGCCCTTGGACTTCCTGGTTCTCCTTCGGTGGAAGTGTAGAACCAGTTCCTCGCGGGCACAGTCTTGCCTCAGGTCCCTTCTGTTTTGGAACCTTTAGGAGTTCCGGACCTCGCCTACATCCCGTCAACCCAGTCGGCAACCGCTGAAGTGTCGGCAGATGTAGTAACCTCAGCTCCCGCGTCGCCTACTTCGCTCCTCGCTTGCGCTTCTACGAAACCACAACGTCGCAAGCGCGATCATTGCTATACCTCCCCCTCCCCCTCCTCTTCATCGTCTTCATCCTCCTCGGAGGCTAGGAGGGAGAGAGAGAAGAGGAAAAGGAGACCTCGCTCTCCTTCGCCCAGACGTTCTCGTCGGAGAGAGATGCAACATAGGAAGAGACGTCATCGTTCTCGCTCTTCCTCGCCTTCTATCTCTTCACGAAATATCTCACCAAGAGACGATAAGCGCTCTCGTCATAAACATAAGAAGAGTGGATCCTCGCGTCATTGTTTTGCCTTGCGATCGTCTTCCTCTCGCGAGGGATCATCTAGGCGCTGTAAGAAGAAGAGCTCTACAATACGTTCTCGCTCTTCATCACGAGAGAGTGCTCCTAAGCGTAGTAAGCGCTCCCGTTGGTGCTATTTTTCATCTAATCGCGCCCGGAGTGCGACCAAGGAAAGAGAGCACTCTGAGTGTAATCCCTTTCCTTTACATATTAACTTGAGGAGCTCAGATCGCTTTAGGGAAGGGAGAAAGAGCACTTCTTCTCGCCGTCGCTTCGTATCAACTGAGAGAGAGCGCTCTCGTCCTTCAACCTCCCGATCGCGCAAATCTCCGGACATATCCGGGCAGTGTCATTCACCTCGCCCTCGTGTTTCAGACAGAACAGCTCCGGTTCCCGTACGTCCTAACGAGTTACAGAATATGAGCCTCACGAGAACCTCGGAAGAAGACGCAGGGGTTCAACCCTTCTTCTCCTCGGTTGAAAACAGAGGAAAAAGGCCAGACTGCCAATCAATGCAACCTCTTACTGAGACAGTACCGTTAATTCGGTCACCTACGCCTACACCATCGACTTCCAGGTAAGATCAGGCGCGCGCAGTGCCATTAGCCAGCGCTCAGCCTTCCCTTGGAATAATGGCAATGGAGTATTCTACTTCGCCGTTACTTCCAGACACTCGGCCTTTTATCGCCCTCCCTCGCGAGGAATTAGCGCAACCGGAAGATTCCTCGGAAGAACAACCATCAAAGGATTTAGAGTCCTCCTATCTGAGGGCTCTAAGAACAAGGTGTAATATCTCAGGCCTCGGGGATTTACATCTGTCACCTCGACATACCGACGCTCCAGCTTTAGACAGACTATGTTGTCCTCCACCAAACCCTAAGACCAGAATCGAACTTCCCTGGTCTATTCACACTGCAGGCCGTCTGAGGAAGGTCTCGCAGGCGGTCTCGGGGGAAACGGGTTCCTTGAAGTCTCAAGGATCCCATAAACTTCTGCAATTTCCATTTTCGAGGCAAAAGCGTTTTTACAAGGTCAGAGACGCCAACCCTTCTCCTTTGACCCTGGATCCCCTCACAGCAAGGCTCACACCTGGCTGCTCTGCTGAGAGACTCTCTTCTCTTCCAGTCTCCTTCACCGCCACAGAAGCCTCGGCAATGGAAGCAGCGTCAATGTCCTTTCTGGAGGCATTATCCTCGTTTGACACGTGGTCAGGCACAGTCGGCTACCTAGCGAGTCACGAAGACCTATCAAACCAAAACTCCATGCAGTCCCTGCAGGAAGTCCTAGCCGCTGGGGCCAAAACAATGGACTACCTAACTGCTACAACCGCAGCCATGTGGGGCAACTGGATTCTAAAAAGGAGGGAATCAGTAGTCTCCAGACTTCATAGGAGCATCGGTAAGACAGAGAAGTCAGATTTGAGGAACTCGGATCTTCTGTAACCTCTCCTCTTTTCTAAACAGGCAGTTTCCTCTGCCTTAGATACTTGGAGGAAAGAGACGCAGGACACCGCGATGCAAAAGGCTGCTTCCCTTCGCACAATGCAACAGCAGCCAACTCCACAACCCAAAACCACAACCGCAACTCCACTCCGAGCCAAGAGCTTCAGCCGCCCCTCTCTTATAGCCAAACCTATGGGCAGAGGAAAGTCGGCTCCTCCTAAGGCTAAAGGCAGAGGGAGGAACCGTACACAGAAATAGGGCCACGGCTCCCCCCTCACAGTGCGTAGGGGGGTACCTGCAGGGGAGTTAGAGGAGGTGGAAGGCTATAGGGGCCCTGCAATGGACCATCAAGGATCTTCGTTGGGGTTACCGCATCCCCTCCATAGACTCTCCTCCTCCTCTAATTACTCCCCCGATCTCATCCTCCCAGATCCTTCGGGATCCAGGGAAACAGCAAGCCCTTGCTCGGGAGATCCAGAGCATGCTTCTAAAAGGTGCCATTCAAGAGGTCTCCAACGCCTCCCCGGGGTTTTTCAGTCGCCTCTTTCTGGTAGAGTAAGCCTCGGGAGGTTGGAGACCAGTAATCGATCTCTCGACCTTGAACCAGTTTGTGAAGCAAACTCCATTCAAAATGGAGACAGCAGCCTCCGTGACCCAAGCGGTGCGTCCAGGAGACTTTATGGCATCGGTGAACTTAAAAGATGCATATTTCCAAGTGCTGATCCATCGCACATCTTGGAAATTCCTGCGCTTTCTGGTCCAGTGTCGAATCTTCGAATTCAAAGTCCTATGCTTTGGCCTCTCGACCGCCCCACAGGTCTTTACGAAGGTTTTCGAACTTGTATCTCTGTGGGCTCACAAGCATGGAATACGTCTGCTAAGATACCTGGACGATTGGCTACTCCTGGCCTCGTCCAGGGAGCTAGCTCTGGATCACCTGAGAAGACTTCTAGACCTTTGCAAGGACCTGGGGATCCTTGTAAACGCAGAGAAGTCTTGCTTGACTCCAACCCAAGTCTTAAACTATCTGGGTATGTCCATCAACACCCAAGTAAGGAGGGTGTTCCTTACTGTACTTCGGAAGATAGACTTTGGAGATTGGATCAATTCATCGCCCATCTCTTGTCTCCACTACCACCTATAGCCAAGTCATGGCAGAGTCTTCTGGGCCATCTTTCCTCAGTGGAAAAACTAGTTCCAGGCAGAAGATTGAGAATGAGAAATCTCCAGTGGCATCTGAAGACCCATTGGTCTCAAAAGATTGATTCCCCATTCTTGTCAGTGGAGGTTCCAGCTCTGGTGTTACAAGATGTTCATTGGTAGTCAACCAGAGAGAATACCTAAAAGGGCATTCCCCTCCTAAGCCCCAGTCCGAAGTTAAAACTCTTTTCGTACGCATCGCTACAGGGCTGGGGTGCCCACCTAGGCCCGAAATTAGCATCAGGGGTTTGGTCTCCGATAGAGCAAACTCTCCACTTAAATCATCTGGAATTATTAGCAGCCTGGAAAGGCCTAAAATTCTCTGTAAAAGATCTACAAGTACGAGAGGTGGTGCTGATGAACGACAACTCCACAGCCGTCTCGTACATCAATAAACAAGGGGATACTCTGGCAAGAGACCTTTGTCTGCTAGCGGTCCAGATTTGCCAGTGGGCGGAAGGTCACAACATTTCCCTCACAGCCAGGTTTATTCCGGGCCGGAGAAACATAGTGGCGGATCAACTGAGCAGGCATCACCAAGTGTTGAGTGGCGAATGGACTTTGGATCCTCGAGTAGCGAAGACAGTAATAGCTTTGTGGGGTTTCCCCACAATAGGCCTGTTCACCACTTCTCTGAATGCGAAACTTCCCCTCTACGAGTCCCCAGTTCCAGACCATCAGGCAGCGATCCAGGACGCCCTTCAACATTCCTGGGAAAACCTGGACGCATGTGCCTTTCCACCCTTTTGCCTGCTCAGAAGGGTGATCAACAAACTCAGGACCTCCCGGAACTGCAAGCTAACTCTAATAGCTCCGGCATGGCCAAGCAGAGTGTAGTACGCAGACCTTCTTTCCCTGCTGGTTCAAGTTCCAAGGTTTCTGCCTCCAGAACCCCTTCTATTGATGCAGCCACACAGTGGTATCCCCCACGGGAGAATCCACTTCCTGAAGCTTTATGCTTGGAGGCTGTCCAGTCTCTCCTCAGAAGCAGAGGCTTTTCAGAGAAGGTGGTTGAGCACATGTCCAGGCACCTGCGCCAATCTTCCACAAACCTCTACCAAGCAAGATGGAGAGTGTTTGCAGCTTGGTATAGAGGGCGAGGTGTGTCTCCACTCGATCCCTCTCTTCTATTAGTGGCAGACTAACTGGTGTACCTCAGGGAGGAGAAACTCCTCTCAGTCTCGGCAATTAAAGGCTATCGTTCAGCCTTAAGCCTCATCTGTAGACTGAGAGGGGTTGACCTTTCCACCTCAGAATATATCACCTTATTGATTCGAGGTTTTGAGAGATCTTGCCCCTAGTTGAGATTAGACCACCACCTTGGGACGTGTCCCTGGTCTTACGTTCCTTGAAGGGACCACCCTGTGAGCCCTTAAATAGGACCTCTGACTACTTCCTAACCCTTAAGACTGTCTTCCTAGTAGCTCTGGCCTCGGCAGGAAGGGTTGGTGAACTTCATGGTCTATCCTACGAAGTCACCCATTCTAGAGGATGGGGGGAAGTCTCGCTCAACTTCGTGCCAGGCTTTGTGGCCAAAACTCAGAATCCTTCATCGGTCGATGAGAGGTTTAGAGAATTTCAATTTTCCAGCCTCAATAGGGTAACACAGGATACTGACCAATTGCTACTGTGCTCAGTCAGGGCGCTAAGGAAATACCTGAAGCGCACCAGACCTTTCAGACCACGCCTCCGTCATCTCTTCCTCAGTACCAACAAGGCAAAGAAGAGAATCTCTCGCAACACTATCTCTTTCTGGCTCAAGAAAGTTATTGCGAGAGCCATTCATAGAGACCCAGAGGCAGCTCAACCCAAAGCCCATCAAGTTAGGGGAGTGGCTGCCTCACTGGCATTTAAGAAGAATTTTTCAGTCTCCCAAGTCTTAAGAGTTGGAGTCTGGAAACGCCAATCTATATTCACCTCTCACTATTTATCTGATGTGACACATAGGTCTCTAAACACCTTTTCTATAGGGCCTATTGTGGCAGGTCAACAGGTGCTGTAGCTACCTTACGCCCTTTCAGGGGGCAGTAGCCATTGGTCGAGGATTCTGTGTTACACTATGTTTTAGAAGGACATCCATCAATCTTCTGCACCTTCCTTCTTCCTTCCATCTGGGTATTCTAGTCTGTAACCAGTTTCAGCTGGACTCTCTAATGGAAATAAGGTATGAAACTCATCTGACTCCTCTAACAAGGTATAAGTTATGCTCGTGACTCGTAGTCACGAGGGTTCCCCTTTTCAAGGTCAGGGGAATCCTAAGTATGAAAGGGTCCAAGTCGTATGTTCCCGACCCTCTTCATCCTGAAACATTTGTTTCCACGTAATTACAAACTTCCAGTCTTGCTAAGATTATGGGGATCTACAAAGAAAAATTAATGGGAGATTTTTTCATCAAAAGTCTAGTCTGAGGACTATCTTCCCTAGGAATAGGGAACTCCTCGTCCACCCTGACCTCAAGACTAAGTCTCCTATAGTAAAGAATGAGGGTTTGTATTTAGTGTAGGAACAAATGGCAAACTTGTAAGTTTGTATTTTTCCTAACATACAAACCCAAATTCTTTACACAAATCTTCCCTCCGTCAATGCCCCCTAAAAATAGTCCTTGCTAGAATCCGATTGAAGGTATTCAGTAGCTACCGACCGGCAGTCCCCCACCCCTAATAGGTGGATAACTACCGGCCCGGTCGTTAATGACCTTGTTAAGGTTTTCTGCTGTATTTTCCAGCTCGCGCTAGAATATCTCCTATAGTAAAGAATTCGGGTTTGTATGTTATGAAAAATACAAACTCTTAAAAGTTTGTCATATTTTTCCCACTTCTCAAATGTATCATTATATGTAACATATTAGAGTTACTTGCTTTTGCTACAAGTGGCAGGATTTCTATAAACAGTAAGATCAGCTGAAATTATCCTTTAGTTTAGCGAGTGAACAGGGACATATTTAGCACCACAACTCATTTTGGATTGTAAATGCTGATTGAAGTAATGAATATTTTGTATGCATACACTATATTTTAGAGTACACTACTGTATTGTAGTAGTTTTTTGTTTTGAAGAAGAAGAGAGGTACAGTGAACCCTCGTTTATCGCGGTAGATAGGTTCCAGATGCGGCCGCGATAGGTGAAAATCCGCGAAGTAGTGACACCATATTTACCTATTTATTCAACATGTATATTCAGACTTTTAAAACCTTCCCTTGTACGTAGTACTGTTAACAAACTACCCTTTAATGTACAGAACACTTAATGGGTGACACTCGTGCATGGACTGGGCCATGACAACATCGGGTTCCACCGTTATCTGGACGGTGGGGATCTGATCCTTGGGGACCACAGAATCTGGGGATGCCTTTGGGAACAGTAAGGCCCTCATGTCTTCAGTGGCAAGGTACGGTCCAGTGGCGTTCTTCTGGAAGCCACGCACCCATTTGCGTAGCTTCTCTCGAGAAGCGTCCCTAACCTCCGCTGAAGGAGGATTATTGAACGCGTCGACCAGGCGATCCTGGCAGACCGTACAGTTCTGCGGGTCCCAGAACTTCAGATCCCTTTTCTTGTTGGCACAAGGGGCGTGGGTCCTACACGCCGTGTGTCCATAAAAGTGCGGGCGCTTCACTGCACAGAAGCTGTGGTCGCACTTCAGTTGCTCCTCCTGTAAGAGAAAGAGAACATGAGTATGGGGGAGTCATAAGGATGACTCTTAAAGTAAAGTTAAATATTAATTGATTAATTTTTAACTTAACATTAAGTGTGATGAACAGAGAATGGGCGGAAAAGAAGGAGATAGATACATACTCCGTGTAACCCGCCCGGCTGGTTACCGTGACCTTCACCCATAGACAATCTGTTGTGACCGAAGGCACAGGATAGAATTCAACATGGAATGCCCGTAAGGCAGTGGGAATTCTATTGGGAATTGTCAAGGATATAAGGCTAGGACTGAGGCCACTCAGACTCTAGAATTGGGAACTAGAAGATCCCATAGGGTAACAGTTTCCGGCAACCAGCCGTGCTAAGATACACACAGCATGCTGGAAATCTGTGATATGCAAGAAGACAGCATGGTTACTAATAGAACGGTGAGATAATACCTATCCATTTACGTAATCAAGTCATCTGGTTGCGATGTAGGGCTATCAACATCAGATGATAGCTAGTAGAAGGGGGTGCAAGTCGTCTTGACGCCTCCGGAAGGCTCCGGCAGACCGCCGGCACGACGGAGGCCGCTCCAGCAGAGTTTCTGGCATTAGGGAAGACAATATAGAAGTCAAGAGTAATACCAGGGTGGCGGCCGCCGGCACAGCGGCGGCACGCCGGCGGGGAGCGGCGGAACGCCGGCGGGGAGCGGCGGCTCCGGCAGCCGGAGGTTGCCAGCTTGGTGACAGGGACAAGCATGGTTATAGCAGAACCGGGCAGCGGATGCCGGCACTCCGGGGGCCGGCCGGTGGACGGACGACTGAGGCTATGAGGAAAGAGGGAAGGCCATCGGCTAAGCGCCGGCGGCAGGCGGCAGTCCCCCGGCACACGGAGGACTGGCGGCCCAGAGGGTAAGGGATAAGTCACCAAGGTAGGAGGTGGGTATCACCGACAGTAGAGGCGGCAAGGGACCGGCACCAGGATAGTGAAAGAGACAGAAGGAGGGATGTAGGGGTCCGGCCACGGACCCCAAGACATCCCACCTGAGTGGGTGTACCCATGATAGAGGCTAGCCCTATCACCCAGAAGCAGGGGCCGCAGAGGACCGGGAGCTAAGGGAGCCCAAGGGAGGGCAGGGAACACCCAAGAGGGGGAGAACCCCTGTAGACAGAACGCATCCAGTGGCTAACCCCATAGGACACTATGAAGGGTATATGTACCAGAGCGGACTGCACACAGGAGCTCAAGGAAGCCCTATCACTCCACCCTAAGGAGGAGTTGTAGGACAGGGGACAGATGGGTATAGACTAACCTAAGTATAGGCTAGGCCATACAAGAGATAGGTGGGGAGAGGAGAAGAGAAGGGTCTTCTGTGGAGGAGGTTCTGTACCAGAGCGGCCACCGAGGAAGGGAGGACACTCCCTAGCCTAAGGTAAGGCAGCCTGTCTGAAAACGGTGCATGGTTATCGTTTCAGCAAGGTACAGAGCTAACTCCTCCAAAACCTAACCTAGAGCAGGGAGGTTACACCCTGAACCAGGAAGGATGGAAGACATATCGCTATTGCAGGGAAGGTCGTAGACCAGCCCCAGCAATAGAGGACGGGCTAGCCGTTCCTCATTCTCGGACGCCACCTTAAGGGGGGATCATTCCCTTAGGGGGGGACAGAGAAGCGATATAAATACTCTGATAAGAGCCTGATCCCCTTACGTGGTAGGGGGAGCAAGGCTGCACAGAGGGGATGCCCTAAGGCAGGGGATGAAGGAAGCATATAGGGGTCCTACTTGTAGGTTAGGTTAGAAAGGCACACTAACTAACCTATCCCCTATATGGTCCCTGAAGGCGAAAAACACTTGCATCACAGTCAACAGTATTGTAAAATAATGCCACTATCTTCATAAATAAACCTAGGATCACTGATAAATATCATGCATGAACACTGATATAGGCGCTCTGGCCTAGGGGCTAGACTAGCCAACTAGTATGGGGTCAGTTGATGACCGATAATAAAGCGTCAAAACACGATATAAAAGTTCCTAGCTATGAAGACTAAATAACTAATAGTATCGATTAGTTAATGAGGCCGGAAAACGCTGTTGAGGCTATCTAAATAAGGTATGCAAAACAACAGCGACGCCATAAAATGGCCGGTCCGGTCGAGGCACAGCTCTGCCACAAAACATCAAATATCTCGAAAAGTAAAAGTTACTTTACGGTCAGAGCTTATTTAAACAATACTGGAACCTTGTATTCAACTTTCCAGAAGAAGGCGAGGCCGAGGGTAGAGACATAGCTAAGATGCAAGTCGATAAGTACGCACAAGGAAAAATCCGGCTAGTAAGGCAAGCTACTAAACGAAGGATGAGGACGGACGTGACGTCATTTAGCAATGGCGCCCATTTGTTTACGTCTCGAGTACCAAAAGTAGCCACGAACGAGATTAGCTGTGGAACGGCTCCCCAGCTATTCTCCGCCCCTACACACCGAAGTGTTAACTCTGTTTGGGGTGTAGATAGCTATGTGGCGCGTTAATACATGCGTCCCCTGTTGATATACGATGTCTTAAAGGGAAACCTTTAGGATACTCGCTCCAGAAGTTAGAATTCTGTGATAACCTGTGGTTAAATTCTCTGGGAATATTTAGTAGTGATATACCCAAGGAAGCTACCAAAAAGGAACCTTCCATCAGGACGCCATGGCTTGAGCCCAAAAAGGTAAATAAAAAATAATAGTGCATCCTCCTTGCAATGAAAAAGAAAATTAATAGTTTATATAGGACATATCTGTTTTGACGCTGTTACTGTTTTTAGAATGATATATTGTTAATTTATTCTCATCACTTATTTATTTCCTTATTTCCTTTCCTCACCGGGCTATTTTTCCCTGTTGGAGCCCTTTGGCTTATAGCTTCTTGCTTTTCCAACTAGGGTTGTATCTTGGCTAGTAGTAATAATAATAATAATAATAATAATAATAATAATAATATAGGTTAGTCAATATCTAGGAAAACTAAAAGTAAAAAAATGATAGTGCATTCTCTTGGCAATAAAAAAGAGAACTAAAGCTATAGGTTAGTCAATATCTAGGAAAACAATAAAAGTAAAAAAATAATAGTTCATTCTCTTGGCAATAAAAAAGAAAACTAAAGCTATAGGTTAGTCAATATCTAGGAAAACAATAAAAGTTAAAAAAATGATAGTGCATTCTCTTGGCAATAAAACTGAAAACTAAAGCTAAAGGTTAGTCAGTATCTAGGAAAACAATAAAAGTTAAAAAAATAATAGTGCATTCTCTTGGCAATAAAACTGAAATCTAAAGCTATAGGTTAGTCAATATCTAGGAAAACAATAAAAGTTAAAAAAATAATAGTGCATTCTCTTGGCAATAAAACTGAAAACTAAAGCTATAGGTTAGTCAGTATCTAGGAAAACAATAAAAGTAAAAAAAATAATAGTGCATTCTCTTGGCAATAAAAAAGAGAACTAAAGCTATAGGTTAGTCAATATCTAGGAAAATAATGAATCCTTCTGGCAATGAAAAACAAAGCTAAAGCTATGGGTTAGTCAATATCTAGGAAAGCAATGAAAGTAAAAAAAGTAATAGTGCATCCTTCTAGCAATGAAAAAGAAAACTAAAGTTATAGGCTAGTCAATATCTCAGAAATTAATGAAAGTAAAAAAAAAAAATAATAGTGCATCCTCATGGTAATGAGAAAGAAAACTAAAGCCATAGGCTTGTCAACATTTAGGAAAACAATGAAAGTGAAAAAAATAATAGTGCATTCTCTTGGCAATGAAAAAGAAAACTAAACCTATAACTAAGTCAATATCTAAAGGTGTGGCCACACGGTCGAACAGTGTCTGTCGGACAAACAGTGTTACCATGTCTAAATTGAGATAAAATGACATCATAAGCGGTGAAATGAGGGAAGTTGATATGGTAACAAGCAGTGGTACCAGATGAAATTTACTACCAGGATTTCTACTCCTTTTACCAGACAAAGACCGGAAGAAATGTCAAAAACTGATGTTCGCTGGCATCTCTGTTATCTATGTCATGTTATAATCTGTACTCGAGAATCAAGTAGTAGTAATCAGCTTAAAGTACGAAGCATTATAACTATAGTACATCATAAAATAGAAGCACAATCCATTAAATTGAATTATTCCTCATGGTTATTCCTGATCTTTTGAGAACGATGGAATGGTACATGGAAGGACTAGTTGCAAAGACTGAGGGAAAAGAGAAGTCATTCATCCATTATAAATGAAACTCAAATTGATTATGAATCAGACTTTAAAAACTATATACTGATGGGCCAAAACGCTTTATACATTTTATCGGGAACTTAAAACATTTTATAACTGTGTGAGAGGAAGCTTTTTTCAGGAGCATGTTTGGAGGGATTATAGAATCATATATGTCTGACTTAAAATAACCTATCAGTGAACTGAGGATGTTATTGTTATTAACGTTCAATGTGTATAATTATTCCAAGAAATAACTAATGTTTGAGACTGGTCATACTTCGGATTATGAGTTGTTACCTAAATCAAAATTGTTTCAGTGATAAAGATAAAATGTTCAAAATTTGTTTCCACTGTTCTCGTAGAGAGAGAGAGGAAATTGCGTATTTCCCTCACGATCAAACACTTCTTAGGGTAAATGAGACTTCGGTGTCCATAACTGAAACAGAATCTGTTTTGCTATACTCGTATATCGAAACGCCATAATTTGGTTGTGCAAATGTCTTTTGCACCACCCTCAGACTTTTTTTTTTTATTTCTCCAATTTACGTAGCTTTTCCTTGTGATGATGTCCCATTATGAGTTCCATATTCTTTTTGACTTGTAAACCAGTTACAGACATTCCACTTCTCGGAAGTTCTGACGTTATTTTATTTATCGCTGGTACACGTTTATTTCTGTCTTTGTAAACATTTGCTTTGATGTTTTATAATCATGGGCTCTGCCAGTACTGTTAAATTAGGAACTGAGCCTCTCTTCTCTCTCAAAGTTAGCTTTCCACCGTAACTGGATTACAACTAGACATGTTTACCGGTAAGATGATACCTAATCTTCTAGAAGGTCAACTTCATCCGGTAAACAAGTAGAACTCCGTACATCGTGCCACTCCGTCTCCGGAGAGTGTCCGAAGCACAAACTCTACGAATATAGGCAGTATCCGACGCCATTTGGTGCTCGTTATTGACATCATTAATGCTTCTTTCACAATGGTAATTGGTAACAATTGTGTTTGACGGACACTGTTCAACCGTGTGGACACACCTTAAGAAAACAATGAAAGTAAAAAAATAATAGTGCATCATCCTGGCATTAAAAAAGAAAACTAAAGCTATAGGTTTGTCAATATTTAGGAACACGATGAAAGTAAAAAAATATAAATAATAGTACATCCTCCTGGGAATGAAAAAGAAAACTAAAGCTATAGGCTAGTCAACATATAGGAAAACAATGAAAGTAGAAAAAAGAATAATAGTGCATCCTCCTGGCAAAGAGAAAGAAAACTAAAGCTATATGCTAGTCAACATCTAGGAATACAATGAAAGTAGAAAAAAAAAGGAATAATAGTGCATCCTCCTGGAAATGAAAAAGAAAACTAAAGCTATAGGCTAGTCAACATTTAGGAAAACAATGAAAGTAGAAAAAAAAGAATAATAGTGCATCCTCCTGGGAATGAAAAAGAAAACTAAAGCTATACGCTAGTCAATATTTAGGAAAACAATGAAAGTAGATAAAAGAATAATAGTGCATCCTCCTGGCAATGAATAAGAAAACTAAAGCTATACGCTAGTCAACATCTAGGAAAACAATGAAAGTAGAAAAAAGAATAATAGTGCATCCTCCTGGAAATGAAAAAGAAAACTAAAGATTTATGCTAGTCAACATTTAGGAAAACAATGAAAGTAGAAAAAAGAATAATAGTGCATCCTCCTGGCAAAGAATAAGAAAACTAAAGCTATAGGCTAGTCAACATCTAGGAAAACAATGAAAGTAGAAAAAAAAAGAATAATAGTGCATCTTCCTGGAAATGAAAAAGAAAACTAAAGCTATACGCTAGTCAACATCTAGGAAAACAATGAAAGTAGAAAAAAAAGAATAATAGTGCATCCTCCTGGCAATGAATAAGAAAACTAAAGCTATACGCTAGTCAACATTTAGGAAAACAATGAAAGTAGAAAAAAGAATAATAGTGCATCTTCCTGGAAATGAAAAAGAAAACTAAAGCTATACGCTAGTCAACATCTAGGAAAACAATGAAAGTAGAAAAAAAAAGAATAATAGTGCATCCTCCTGGCAATGAATAAGAAAACTAAAGCTATACGCTAGTCAACATCTAGGAAAACAATGAAAGTAGAAAAAAGAATAATAGTGCATCTTCCTGGAAATGAAAAAGAAAACTAAAGCTATACGCTAGTCAACATCTAGGAAAACAATGAAAGTAGAAAAAAAAAGAATAATAGTGCATCCTCCTGGCAATGAATAAGAAAACTAAAGCTATACGCTAGTCAACATTTAGGAAAACAATGAAAGTAGAAAAAAGAATAATAGTGCATCCTCCTGGCAAAGAAAAAGAAAACTAAAGCTATACGCTAGTCAACATTTAGGAAAACAATGAAAGTAGAAAAAAAAAATAATAGTGCATCCTCCTGGAAATGAAAAAGAAAACTAAAGCTATACGCTAGTCAACATTTAGGAAAACAATGAAAGTAGATAAAAGAATAATAGTGCATCCTCCTGGCAAAGAAAAAGAAAACTAAAGCTTTATGCTAGTCAACATTTAGGAAAACAATGAAAGTAGAAAAAAGAATAATAGTGCATCCCCCTGGCAAAGAAAAAGAAAACTAAAGCTATACGCTAGTCAACATTTAGGAAAACAATGAAAGTAGATAAAAGAATAATAGTGCATCCTCCTGGGAATGAAAAAGAAAACTAAAGCTATACGCTAGTCAACATTAGGAAAACAATGAAAGTAGAAAAAAGAATAATAGTGCATCCCCTGGCAAAGAAAAAGAAAACTAAAGCTATACGCTAGTCAACATCTAGGAAAACAATGAAAGTAGAAAAAAGAATAATAGTGCATCCTCCTGGCAAAGAAAAGAAAACTAAAGCTATACGCTAGTCAACATCTAGGAAAACAATGAAAGTAGAAAAAAGAATAATAGTGCATCCTCCTGGCAAAGAATAAGAAAACTAAAGCTATACGCTAGTCAACATCTAGGAAAACAATGAAAGTAGAAAAAAGAATAATAGTGCATCCTCCTGGCAATGAATAAGAAAACTAAAGCTATACGCTAGTCAACATTTAGGAAAACAATGAAAGTAGAAAAAAGAATAATAGTGCATCCTCCTGGCAAAGAAAAAGAAAACTAAAGCTATAGGCTAGTCAACATATAGGAAAACAATGAAAGTAAGAAAAAAATAATAGTGCATCCTCCTGGCAAAGAGAAAGAAAACTAAAGCTATAGGCTAGTCAACATATAGGAAAACAATGAAAGTAAGAAAAGAATAATAGTGCATCCTCCTGGCAAAGAGAAAGAAAACTAAAGCTATAGGCTAGTCAACATATAGGAAAACAATGAAAGTAAGAAAAGAATAATAGTGCATCCTCCTGGCAAAGAAAAAGAAAACTAAAGCTATAGGCTAGTCAACATATAGGAAAACAATGAAAGTAAGAAAAGAATAATAGTGCATCCTCCTGGCAAAGAAAAAGAAAACTAAAGCTATAGGCTAGTCAACATATAGGAAAACAATGAAAGTAAGAAAAGAATAATAGTGCATCCTCCTGGCAAAGAAAAAGAAAACTAAAGCTATATGCTAGTCAACATTTAGGAAAACAATGAAAGTAGAAAAAAAATAATAGTGCATCCTCCTGGCAAAGAGAAAGAAAACTAAAGCTATATTCTAGTCAACATCTAGGAAAACAATGAAAGTAGAAAAAAGAATAATAGTGCATCCCCCTGGCAAAGAAAAATAAAACTAAAGCTATACGCTAGTCAACATTTAGGAAAACAATGAAAGTAGATAAAAGAATAATAGTGCATCCTCCTGGGAATGAAAAAGAAAACAAAAGCTATACGCTAGTCAACATCTAGGAAAACAATGAAAGTAGAAAAAAGAATAATAGTGCATCCTCCTGGAAATGAAAAAGAAAACTAAAGATTTATGCTAGTCAACATTTAGGAAAACAATGAAAGTAGAAAAAAGAATAATAGTGCATCCTCCTGGAAATGAAAAAGAAAACTAAAGCTATAGGCTAGTCAACATTTAGGAAAACAATGAAAGTAGAAAAAAAAGAATAATAGTGCATCCTCCTGGGAATGAAAAAGAAAACTAAAGCTATACGCTAGTCAACATTTAGGAAAACAATGAAAGTAGATAAAAGAATAATAGTGCATCCTCCTGGAATGAATAAGAAAACTAAAGCTATACGCTAGTCAACATTTAGGAAAACAATGAAAGTAGAAAAAAGAATAATAGTGCATCCTCCTGGAAATGAAAAGAAAACTAAAGCTATAGGCTAGTCAACATTTAGGAAAACAATGAAAGTAGAAAAAAAAAGAATAATAGTGCATCCTCCTGGGAATGAAAAAGAAAACTAAAGCTATACGCTAGTCAACATTTAGGAAAACAATGAAAGTAGATAAAAGAATAATAGTGCATCCTCCTGGCAATGAATAAGAAAACTAAAGCTATACGCTAGTCAACATTTAGGAAAACAATGAAAGTAGAAAAAAGAATAATAGTGCATCCTCCTGGAAAAGAAAAAGGAAAACTAAAGCTATACGCTAGTCAACATCTAGGAAAACAATGAAAGTAGATAAAAGAATAATAGTGCATCCTCCTGGCAAAGAAAAACAAAACTAAAGCTTTATGCTAGTCAACATTTAGGAAAACAATGAAAGTAGAAAAAGAATAATAGTGCATCCTCCTGGGAAATGAAAAAGAAAACTAAAGCTATACGCTAGTCAACATTTAGGAAAACAATGAAAGTAGATAAAAGAATAATAGTGCATCCTCCTGGGAATGAAAAAGAAAACTAAAGCTATACGCTAGTCAACATTTAGGAAAACAATGAAAGTAGATAAAAGAATAATAGTGCATCCTCCTGGGAATGAAAAAGAAAACTAAAGCTATACGCTAGTCAACATCTAGGAAAACAATGAAAGTAGATAAAAGAATAATAGTGCATCCTCCTGGGAATGAAAAAGAAAACTAAAGCTATACGCTAGTCAACATTTAGGAAAACAATGAAAGTAGATAAAAGAATAATAGTGCATCCTCCTGGGAATGAAAAAGAAAACTAAAGCTATACGCTAGTCAACATTTAGGAAAACAATGAAAGTAGATAAAAGAATAATAGTGCATCCTCCTGGGAATGAAAAAGAAAACTAAAGCTATACGCTAGTCAACATCTAGGAAAACAATGAAAGTAGAAAAAAGAATAATAGTGCATCCCCCTGGCAAAGAAAAGGAAAACTAAAGCTATACGCTAGTCAACATCTAGGAAAACAATGAAAGTAGAAAAAAGAATAATAGTGCATCCCCCTGGCAAAGAAAAGGAAAACTAAAGCTATACGCTAGTCAACATCTAGGAAAACAATGAAAGTAGAAAAAAGAATAATAGTGCATCCCCCTGGCAAAGAAAAGGAAAACTAAAGCTATACGCTAGTCAACATCTAGGAAAACAATGAAAGTAGAAAAAAGAATAATAGTGCATCCCCTGGCAAAGAAAAAGAAAACTAAAGCTATACGCTAGTCAACTTTAGGAAAACAATGAAAGTAGAAAAAAGAATAATAGTGCATCCTCCTGGGAATGAAAAAGAAAACTAAAGCTATACGCTAGTTAACTTCTAGGAAAACAATGAAAGTAGACAAAAGAATAATAGTGCATCCTCCTGGGAATGAAAAAGAAAACTAAAGCTATACGCTAGTCAACATTTAGGAAAACAATGAAAGTAGAAAAAAGAATAATAGTGCATCCTCCTGGAAAAGAAAAAGAAAACTAAAGCTATACGCTAGTCAACATCTAGGAAAACAATGAAAGTAGAAAAAAAAAGAATAATAGTGCATCTTCCTGGAAATGAAAAAGAAAACTAAAGCTATACGCTAGTCAACATCTAGGAAAACAATGAAAGTAGAAAAAAAAGAATAATAGTGCATCCTCCTGGCAATGAATAAGAAAACTAAAGCTATACGCTAGTCAACATTTAGGAAAACAATGAAAGTAGAAAAAAAAGAATAATAGTGCATCCTCCTGGCAAAGAATAAGAAAACTAAAGCTATAGGCTAGTCAACATCTAGGAAAACAATGAAAGTAGAAAAAAGAATAATAGTGCATCCTCCTGGAAAGGAAAAAGAAAACTAAAGCTATACGCTAGTCAACATCTAGGAAAACAATGAAAGTAAAAAAAAGAATAATAGTGCATCCTCCTGGAAAAGAAAAAGAAAACTAAAGCTATACGCTAGTCAACATCTAGGAAAACAATGAAAGTAGAAAAAAAAAGAATAATAGTGCATCTTCCTGGAAATGAAAAAGAAAACTAAAGCTATACGCTAGTCAACATTTAGGAAAACAATGAAAGTAGAAAAAAGAATAATAGTGCATCCTCCTGGAAAAGAAAAAGAAAACTAAAGCTATACGCTAGTCAACATCTAGGAAAACAATGAAAGTAGAAAAAAAAGAATAATAGTGCATCCTCCTGGCAATGAATAAGAAAACTAAAGCTATACGCTAGTCAACATTTAGGAAAACAATGAAAGTAGAAAAAAGAATAATAGTGCATCTTCCTGGAAATGAAAAAGAAAACTAAAGCTATACGCTAGTCAACATCTAGGAAAACAATGAAAGTAGAAAAAAAAAGAATAATAGTGCATCCTCCTGGCAATGAATAAGAAAACTAAAGCTATACGCTAGTCAACATTTAGGAAAACAATGAAAGTAGAAAAAAAAAATAATAGTGCATCCTCCTGGCAAAGAAAAATAAAACTAAAGCTTTATGCTAGTCAACATTTAGGAAAACAATGAAAGTAGAAAAAAGAATAATAGTGCATCCTCCTGGCAATGAAAAAGCAAACTACAGCTATTGTATAGTCAACATCTAGGAAAACGATAAAAGTAAGAATAAAAAGTAGTGCAGCACCCTAGCAATGATAAAGAAAACTAAAGCTATAGGCTCTTCAACATCTAGGATAACAATGAAAGTACAAAAAATATTAGTGCATCTTCCTGGGAATGAAAAAGAAAACTAAAACTATGGGCTAGTCAAGATTTAGGAAAAAAATGAAAGTAGGAAAAAAAATATTAGTGCTTCCCCTTGGCAATGGAAAATAAAATTTGAAGCTATAGGCTAGTCAACATCTAGGAAAACAATAAAAGTGAAAAAATATTAGTGCATCCTCCTGGCAATGGAAAGGAAACTAAAGTTATAGGCTAGTCAACATCTAAGCACAACATTGTTTACTACTTTGATGCTGTTCAAACTTGCACCTTGAAGTTATCAATTTTATTCTAGGCATTTAAATGGATCTTTAACTTTGGAAAATAGTTCAAGGTCCGAAATAAGGTCAATGTAAGAAATTTCAATTACTAGGGTTTAGGGATAAAACTGATTAAGATAATTCTTCTGTTACACTAGCTGTTAGTTTGCTAATTTGCATATATGCTCTGACAATGAATTTTTTATGTATAGTACTCTACTTTATGACATTTTATATCAATTAAGGAATGTCTAGTAGAAAAATGCATGTGTTTCGTGATGGATCTTTTTTCATTCCTCTTTTTTTGAAAAACTAACTTACTTATAATAAAAGAAATATTAAAATCCACAGAAACATGTTGCTGTGATATCTTTCTTCATAGGATTATTTACCTGATATTTTTTTCAAAGTGGAAAAAATATATCATGCAATCCATTTAATATTGGTTACTGCTGCAAAATCCCATTAAACTGGTATATATATTTTTTTGATCTTTTGGATTCATATTCTGTTGGAAATACTTATAAAGATGGGTTTATTTTTAGGGATGTGTTTTCTGCTTCTCCATGACACTTATCTCTATTTGTCACAGATATGGTGGTGCTGTGGCCAGACGTGCAGCCATAACTATCCAAAGAGCATACAGACATTATGCCATGTATAAGAAATTCCGTTCCATCACAGCCACAGCTAAAGCGCAGGAAAAGAGACTGTCACGAAGGTTTACTGTTGATGTCCCAGAATGGAGCGAATCAGGTCAACATTGTCAAGATGCTGAACATTTTATACGATCTGAGTTTGACCAACTACAAAGGAATTTAAGTGCTGCAGGTTAGATATTTCACACATTTTAGGGTTTCTTGTTATTCTGGAGAAAATTTTAAATTTTCATGTTAACTCTGTTTAACCCATAAAATGAATAATTAATATTTATACATTTTTTGTGATTTCCAAATAATTTTCCTGGGGAAATCCTTCCCTTGTGTCTCAAATATAATATATTATATGTGGTATTATTTGAGAATACTAATTTAATACCACTATTCCATGAATTTAGTTTATGGTGAAGGAAGGAGACCAGCTCGCTCACTATCAATGCGAGATACCCCTCGAACTTCTGCAGCTGCCAATGTTACCATGACGTCTGTTACTACCCGGCTCCAACAAGAGGAAAATTATGACTTGCAGGACACTTTAGCTTCCATGAGTGATAGTTCATTATATTGCCATGTGTCTGCGCAGTCACCACTGACTCCTACTACAACACTAACTCCGGCCCACACCCATGTACGAAACGGTTCCGGAGATTATCAGCAACAGCAGTCAGATGGGACTTTATATTCTGCTTCCAAGGAACTCAAGTATTTTTCATCTGAGGACAGTGGTCTTGTAAGTATATGGATCGGGATTTTTACAAAAATATTATTGCTGGTTAAAATGTTTTTCTAGTTTATTTTTTATTCAGTACAAAAAAATATAAGGTTTTTGGGAGGTCAAAGTCATACTGTCTATAGTATGGACTATGTATCTGGAACTCTTACTGGCCAAGTGAGCGGTGAATGATTTACTTGGCTTTTTTTTTTTTTTTTTTTTTTTTTTTTTTTTTTTTTATGTCAAAGCCCTCTTTAGCTGGTAAACAGGCCCAATCTACAATGTTTTTCCACTGTTAGGCTGGATATATTAGTTGGTAGTTTTAAGGTACGGTACATCAGAATCATGTACCTTAGGGAATTTTTTTCTCATTATATTTCATTTATAGCTTTCATCATAATAGTAAATGCATATACAAAGAGGAATTATGATTGTTGTGATGAGGATATTACTAAATAAATTCTGATATAACAAGCTCAAACTGATAGAGGATAGTAATAATGAACTTATTGTGTGGTTGTGTTTATCCACCTGAAGATAAATCATTTTTGGGTCTTAATCTATATCTAAACCTTCAAGAGTGCCTTGCTAAAGTTACTCGGTTTCAGCATTAAACATTGTTTTCTATGTTGAATTCTTATGATGGTCAAGAGGGCTCTTGAAATGAGGAATAATTTATTTCTGTCAACCTCCCCAGATGGTTCATGTGGCTTCTCCAGAAGTTCAATTTCATGACATTTACCCCTAAAAAATTATCAAAAATTTTCCTATTTCTTCCCTTTCAAAGAATAGATGTCCCCAGTATAATAATGAAACAATCTAGCAGTTAATGGTAATTAGATGCTAACAGTTGATCATTCTTTAGCTTCTTTGTTGCAGTTGTATCCTCAAGACTCGTGTAACCCCCTTCCAGATTGTGATAAGCATTTATTGCAATTTAATTTAGCTTACTTACTCAATTGGTTAGCTTTTGTACACAGGGAAAGCATGGAATTTTAAATCACTGTTGCGAGGAGTACATTATCTCTCGGTGCCTCTCAGGGAAAATATGTTTCAAGTTAGCGTTTATGGAACTGGGGATTGCACAGTGAGTGGTAAAGCTCCTATGTTGTAAGCAACCACTGCTGTTTGATTCTGATCAAGGGCAAGGAAAGTAATTTTTAGTTCAAGGGAAAGAGCAAAGTTGTTTTTGCAGAGTTGATAACGATATGACTCACCAGTACTCGCTTACCAGCCAAGTCAGTGATGAACTTCCCTTGTTATTCTTGGAATGGCAGGTGAGCTTTCTCTTGTGTGCCACAAGTGTGACTTGCCTGGCCGTTTATTTACACTAACCTAATTTGCATAGTCAGGTCTATTGGTTATGATTACATAGTGTTCCTTCAGTAAGGGTTCTAGATATTTACTGTGCCTTACAAAATCAAGTGCCTCTCACAGAGTCTTGAATTCTCTAGACTCTTGAACTTTTGCATTCTTAGTTGCTATTTTAGACATCTGGAATGTGGCATGAAGAGGCAAAACTTGATGAATCAGAGCTAGGAGTGTAGGTGACATTGGCAAAAAAAGGAGATCTGACTGATAGCAACGGTTACAGAGTACAGAGGCATCGCACGGCAGTTATCATTAACATATATAGTATGCTCATTCTAAAGAGACTAGAGTGAAAGATTGCTGAAAAGCTGAGAGATGAACAAGCGGGAATTTGAAAAGGTAGAAGTTGTACTGATCAAATTTTCATTTTAAGACATGTTGTACAGCAATGTGTAGAATATAAGATATCCACTTTAGATGACATTTGTGGACTATGAAAAAGCCTTTGATAGTATGCACCAACCAATTTTATGAAGAGTCCTGCGTTATTATGGAGTTCCTATTAAATATGTAAATTTGGTTAATCTGTCCATGAGCATAGTAAGTGTGATGTTAATGTTACTGGAGTCCTATCAAATGAATTTCCAGTGAAGAGTGGAGTACTCCAAGGGAATATGTTTTCACCTATGTTGTTTATCCTCCTCATCGATTTTGTAATGCATAGAACAGTTGATGTTGGAGAAGTATTGGACTGGATTGGTAATAGGAAATTAGCTGACCTAGAGTATTCTGATGATGCTGTCCTTATTAGCAGAACACAATAGGATTTGCAATGTTTGCTTACCAGAATGCATGAAATATCACATTAGATTAGGCTGAAGATAAATAGAAGAAAGACAGATCAGAATGGTTAATGGAAGATGAAATATCATTGGGAGGGGAAATGATTAATGAGGTAAAATCATTTAGATATTTAGGAACTATGATCTCTAATACAGGCTCTTAAGAATTGGAGTTAACGATTGAAAAAAGCAAATCAGGCAATGGCTTGGTTAGGTAAAATTTGGAATTCATCACCTGAAATTACATATGAAAATCAGGCTATATATCAGTTTAGCAAGATCAGTGTTACTGTATGGACACGAGTCATGGTATGACAATGAAACAATCTCCAACAGATTTATTAGGTTTAAGAACAAAGGCCTCAAAAGAATATTGAGAGAGAAATGTCTGGACAGGATTAGAAATGAAACTATAAGAGAGATTGCTCTAGTGCAATATGTGGATGAGATGATGGTGAGGGGCAGATGAAGATAGTTTTGGCATACTCTTGGTATTCCCCAACAGAGATTAGTTCACCAAACATTCAACTGGGCTCCACAAGGTACTAGAAGAGTTGGAAGACCCAGGCCTACATGGCTGAGGACTACAAAGTGTTAAGTTAGATATAATGAATGGAGAAGTATTGAATTGAAAGCTCAAGATAGAGATGACTGGTGAAATCTAATCAAGGACCCTTGCGTCAATAGGTGTAGGAGGAGATGATGACGATGATGAAAGTTCAAGGGGAAACTGATGGTAGGGATAAGAAATCACAATGTGGATATCCTAGTGTGTTGGCTGAAGAGGTTTTTAATTTTGATGAGACAGGTTTATTTTATTAAGTGTATATTGAATCATACCTGCTATATATTGCCAAGGAGGAGAAGAAAGCTTCGGACCATAAGAATGGGAAAGAGAAATTTACCTTGCTTCTTGGACAGCAATGCTGCTGGTGACTACAATCTGAAGCCCTGTCTGGTGTATCAGGCTTAGAAACCAAGGGCATGGAAGAGCATTTTGGAAGGGTAAACTGCCTGGTATCTAGAGATTCAAGAAAGTCTCCAGTGACATTTCAGGTATTTGGAGATTAGTTTACTAACTTTCTTTGTACTAGAAGTTGAGTGGTTCTGTACAGTACTTGCAAGGTTGAACCCTTGCAATTTTGGATAAATTGATGGCAAATGTCAAAGTGGTTTACCTTCCACCCAATATCGCCAGCCTATGGGTCAAGACGTCATTGCCTCTTTCAATGCGTACTACCTTAAAAGTTCCCTAAAACCAACCGGAAACAACCAAGACTTAACTCATGAATTTTTGGAAGTACCACAGTATTCTTTCAGCTGCAAAGACTGTTGCTAATGTTTGGGCTAAAGTGAAGCAAACAAACTTGAAGCATGTGTAGAGAACTTTAAACAGTTTGTGAATAATATCTATTGCTTTGATGAAACAAAGGGCTGCATCTCCAAGAAGGTTGTTAAATTAAGTAAGCAACTTGATTTGGAGGTGGAGCCTGATGATGGCACAAAGTTACTGCCATCTTATGGAGAGAAGTTACCTGCTGAGGACGTCATTCAACTTGAGAAGCAGATAATTGAAGAGGAGGAGGAAGATATACCAACCACAAAGTCCAAGAGATTCACAACCAAGAACATGTCAGAAAATTCTGCACAGGTACAGCAAGGGTTGACAAAGTTTGATGGACCCTAACACTGAGAGTTAAAGTAAGCATATCTAGGAGGAGAGGAGACATGTAAATTTCCAGACTAGACTGGTAAACTTCTTCAAGGAAGTAGATAATCCTGCAATAGATTATACTCTTCTCAACTGCTTCTTTACCTCCTCCCAGCTCTTTCAGTCATTTCAGTCTTACATCTTCAAGTATCTTTAGCCCCTTCTGTAGATTCTCCAGACTCATCTGACCCAGTATCTCTAGCACCTTATATAAACAGGTGATTCTGACTCACCTGCCCCAGTATCTCCCGCACTTTATGAAGGTTCTCTACACTCACTCAGTTTAGTATCTTCTGTACTCTCTGCAGGTTTTCCTGCCTTTTCAGCTTCCTCTTCTCATTAAACTTGTCTATCCGCCCCATGCAGTGTGCAAGCTAACCACTGGAGCAAGGGTAAGGAGTTGTATTCTATCTTTTTATAATTTTTTTTTTTTTTTTTTACAGTTTCTTTGTATAATGCTACAGTATGTTTGAATCTTCCTCGTACTTTAGTCCTAGTTATATATCTATGTCATAAAGTGTTTGTATCATAGGTTAGGACTTTACTGCATTAGTATAGTTGAGTGACTTTGGTGCTTACATGCAGTACAGTAATACCTCGTTATTTGACCATAATTCATTCCAAAAAGAGGGCCAAATACTGATTCATTTGCCTACCGAATCCTTATTTACCATTGCAAATAATGTAGAAGTGAATAATGCATTCCAAGCCCTAGTTGATTCACTATTAACATGACATAAAAGCATAAAAAAGTGATGCATTAATATACCAAGGCACCTCCCCCAATTTTGGGGGGTCGCCGACATCAAACAAAGGAAACAGAAAAGGGGACCTCTCCTCTCTACGTTCCTCCCAGCCTGACAAGGGACTCAACTGAGTTCGGCTGGTACTGGTAGGGGTGCCACAGCCCATCCTCCCCTGTTATCCACCACAGATGAAGCTTCATAACGCTGAATCCCCTACTGCTCCTACCTCCGCGGTCTTCCAAGGCACCTGAGGAAGCAGCAGAGCCTACCGGAACTGAATCACAATCGCTCGCCATTCATTCATATTTCTAGCACGCTCTCTTGCCTCTCTCACATCTATCCTCCTATCACCCAGACCTTCTTTCACTCCATCCATCCACCCAAACCTTGGCCTTCCTCTTGTACTTGTCCCATCAACTCATGCATTCATCACCTTTAGCAGACAGCCATTTTCCATTCTCTCAACATGGCCAAACCACCTCAACACATTCATATCCACTCTAGCTGCTAACTCATTTCTTACACCCGTTCTCACCCTCACTACTTCGTTCCTAACCCTATCTACTCGAGATACAGCAGCCATACTTCTTAGACATTTCATCTCAAACACATTCAGTTTCTGTCTCTCCGTCACTTTCATTCCCCACAATTCCGATCCATACATCACAGTTGGTCAATCACTTTCTCATACAGAACTCTCTTTACATTCATGCCCAACCCTGTATTTGTTCCGTAACCGAAATACAAACCACGCTATATACATTGGGTTTACCTTTTAGCGTAGCTGAAATGGCGAGCCAATAGAATTTAACGAGGGTGTATTACCCCCGCGCTAGTTAGCGGGGGGGGGGGGGGGGTTAGGGGAGTGGTAGCTAGCTACCCCTCCCCCCCCCTCACACACCGGTGAAGCTCACTTTCACTTTTGGCTCGGACTGGGACAGACGTCTCTGTCTTTGTCCTCGCTTGGCAGCCATTGTTTGTTTTGTCTTTACTTAATCACTTACTTTTCTTTTACTCAATATATATGTAAACATTTTTTCATGTTTGTATATATACTTGAGTATAGAAATTAGTAAGTTTCCTTTTCAGAGTTTTGTGCTTGTGTGTGTAGTGTACGATATCTCCGTGGAGCCCTCGGCAGTTTAGGCCACCACGGTGTAATTTTATGGGTTGCTATCGAGTTTGACTTCGGTCTTTCTCTCTCTCTCTCTTGAGGTCGTTCACCCTTTTACTACGTTACTACGCCTTTTGTAGCTTCCTTCCCTTGGGGGGGGGGGGGGTTGCTACGCCGTACGTTTCGTCTCAATTAGTTTATGAATCTAATTGTATTTGTTAATTTTTCAGCTTTGTTGAACGATTCCTTTCGGGGTTTTCGTTCTTTCTTTAGTGATCATTCATTTTTAAATTACATAATTACATAGTTACATAATTATAATTGTTATAATTCTGTTTTGGTTACAGCTCTCCTTCCGTGAGTGTAAGTGGTTGTGAGGGCACGTGCCTGTTGTGTAATTCTTGTTTTCCTTTCCCTCAGGATCCCTCTTCGGAGCCTTCTTAGGGGAATGAATGTGTACTAATGATTTTTATTTTATTTTTTTACAGTTACCGATCTAGTTCGTTTCTGTAATATGGCAACGGTGTGAGCTGTCTTGTTGAGGCCTGGGGATTCGGCTGTTGCTGCCTCCCCTTTGGATTTTCGTCAGGGGCGTGTCTCCTTCTACTGGAAGTACTCCCGTGACGATTGACAGCTCTCCAGTTCATTTTAGAACTCTTAGGAGGCTCGCCTCCTTGGGTGGGTAACTTTCCTTCCGAGGGATGTTTTTTCCTGTCCAGGCTTGAGTTTTTCCCCTTTTGGGGGGTTCTTCTCTTGCCTTTTTTTCGTGCGACTATGCTCTTGGTGCTGAGCGGTCGCACCTGCAGTTTCGCTCAAGGGGCTGGGCAACTGCAGGAGTCCCTCTTCGGAGGATTACTCCTTTTAGGTCACTGGCTGACCTGTCTCTTCTACGAAGTGTTTCTCTTTTGTTCGCGGGAGAGTACACTCATAGAGACTCCTCTTCGGAGGATTCTTCTGCTGCTGTTGCTGTTGGCCTCCTTCGCCGTAAGGCTCACCGTCCGCCTCGTCGTAAGGGCCTCCCATCTCCCTATAAGGGTGCTAAGAGGCGCCTTTTTGAATCTCCGTATGCAGCCTACAACTTCTTCTTCTTGATCTTCCGCCCCTGGTGCAGATGGACAGCAGTCTGACCTCGTCTTCCGACGGGCAACGGTCTTCCCGACGGACAACGGTCTTCCCGATGGACAATGGTCTTCCGACGGACATCAGTCTTCCGACGGACAACGATCCCTTCGGGGCAAAGGGTTGCCTCCCATGGGGGTTCTTCCCTTGCGTGTCAGGGTTCCCCTGCGCGCCCTTCTGCTGTGTTCTCTCCTGCTCAGTGTTAAAGCACAGGCGCTCTCCTGCTCCTGCTCAGTGTTAGCGCACAGGCGCTCTCCTGCTCCTGCTCAGTGTTAGCGCACAGGCGCTCTCCTGCTCATCAGCGCTTTCCTGATTGCTAGCGCTCTCCTGTTCGCCAGCGCTCTCCTGTTCGTCAGCTCTCTCATGATGATCATCTCTGCTGTTCCTGTTGGTTCCTGTTACACGCCCTGTGCGCCCGCGTTCGCCCTCGCGATCTAGAACTTCGGTTCAGGTCTGGGTCAAGGACTCTTCTTCTATGCACAGGCTTCCACGCGTTTCCTTCTGCTCGCCAGCGATCACCAGCTCGCCAGCGACCTTAGACGCGTCAACGTTCACCTGCTCGTCAGCGATCTCCTACGCGTCAACGATCGCCATCGATCTGCCACGCGTGTCAGTTCCCCTGAACACCATCAGTAGCGATCTAGCGCTCGCCTGCTGTGGACCACGATCTCCGGTAGCTTAGTCTTGCCGTAGATCTTTCTCCTGCTCGCCAGTGCTCACCTTTACTTCTGTCCTTCTGTGCGCCAACTTTCTTCAATCGCCAGCGCACATCTGCGCGCCCTTCTTTGCCACGCACCAATGGGCGCCAACGGTTTTCTGACCATCTATGTTCGCCTGATTAACAGCTTGCTTCAGCGCTAACCTTCCCGATGCACCTGCGCGCCTTCTGTTAGCGCGATGCGTGCTAACCATCACTAGTCTCTCTCGCGTTGGCAATCGCCTACGTGCCCGCGCGATTCTTCACCTGCGCGCTAGCGTTTTGTTAATGCACCATCGTCGCCAACGCGCCATCGCTTGCCAACGCGCCTTCACTCTCCTATTGGCTATCGCTCGTCAACGCGCCATCGCCCGCCTACGCGTCATCGGTCTCCCGACCGCCTGCGCTCACCTGCGTGCCCACGTGCCTGCGCGGCCACACGCCCACGTGCCCGCGTGACCGCACGCCCACGTGCCTGCATGCCTACGCTCATGCGCGTCCGCGCACATGCTCTCCAATGTTCGGCCGCGCGCGAACCAACGGTATTCCATCGCACGGACGGACGGTGTTCCGTCGCGCGAACCGACGGTGTTCCGTCGCGCGAACCTACGGTGTTCCGTCGCGCGAACCGACGGTGTTCCGTCGCGCGAACCGACGGTGTTCCATCGCGCGAAGCTACGGTGTTTCTTCGCGCGAACGTCGGCTTAATTTTTGCAGTATCCATTGCTCGCCTATGGGTTATCGCTCGCCGACCACCAGCTCTCGCCCTTCCTACCACGCTCGCCCTCCTTCTGCGCTCCTTCGCTCACCTTCGTTTGCGTTCCTGCGTGCCCGCGCATGGGCGCTTCCACGTTCGCCCACGCGCAAATCATTGATTTACCATCGCGCGAGCGGCAGGGCAATTGCGACCGCAATTCCCATTGGGGTTTCGCAGCATGGCTAGCCTGGCGAGTCTTCTGGAGCGTATTTCCAGAACACGCATAGCATGGCACATGCAAGAATAGGAAGAATCTTCAGGGAGGGCTGAGCAACATTCTTCTATCCAGAACCTGGGTTAGCCCTTCCCAGTCATTCCCTGGAAGGGTTTTTGGCGGGGGGCTTTCCGTTCGAGATTTCTCCATCAGCCAAGGGGTGACTGGTTTACCCCTTCCTCTTCTCCATCTCGTGAAAGGGGCTTACCAGGTCCTTTCCCTCCTCGGTTGCGACCCGAGGTACTGTTCAAGGAAGCTACAGGAAGGTCATGGGTACTTATCTCCTCTCGGGCTCAAGCACCCTTGGCGTTTCGTCGTCAAGTATCGAACTTGCGGGCAAGCTCAATGTTGGACCATCTGGACGCGCTGACCGAGGGCTTCCTTTCGGGTGTCTCATCCGTGGATGTCGACAACCTCAGACACCCTTCCATCCTTGAGAAGAGTTTGTTTGTGCCCAAGGACAGAGACATAGACAGCGGCTATGCGGAGGAAGTCGACTTCCGTTTTCACTCCTCCAAGGCGCTTTCTCCCAGACCCTGCAGGGCTCCAGCGCCTCTTTCTTTCAGCCACGTTGGCCTAAGTTATCGGACCGGCTACGACAACTGAGACAAGGTGTCCAATTGCAGTTCCCACCTGTCAGGAACTGATGGCACGGGAGGCTCTCCCGGGGGGCATAGTCCTAGAGGGAGCGGCAGAGTTCACGAACTCTAGGATTGGCACCCCCCCCCCTTGCAGGTTTCACGCTCGGAGGATGCCTAAGGTTACTCATCCGGATGACAGCTTCCCGATGTCCATTCCTGCACGATCTCTGTGATCAGCCAAGGATATCGTGCCTGCCGTCTCTGTCAGCGAATTCAGTGTCTCTGAACCTCTATGCCATAGGGTCGGCAAGAGTTTGCCCGTTTGGGCAGAATGATCCATGCCTTAGGAGAAGGTCCTCCATAGGACCGTCGACGGCTTCACCCCGGCTTCTTCAGTCGATCCTTTCTTGTAGGAAGTATCTGAGACGGGAGTTCCGTAGTCGACCTCTCAGCCCTGATTGGAACAGCAGAATCGATCAGACTGGTAACGAGGCGACAGGACTCCTTAGGCCCTGGATCGGAAGGACGGGTACTTTCAGTTTCCATTCCATCCATCTTCCAGGAAGCTCGTGGAATTCAGCCTAGACTACAGGTATTCCTGCTTAAGATGCAGTGTGGCGATCCCGCTGTGGCATCGCAGGTTTTTTTCCCCAGAGAACTCTCCCTGCTTTCCTCATGGCCGCTCAGGTGCAGGCTTCCGCCTCCTTCGCCTTTTGGAGGTCTGGTCAACTCCGGTAGGCTCGGGTTCGACCTTCTTCGACCTATCCTCCAGCCCATGGACCAGCAAGTCATCTCTAATTTTAAGAAGCTCTACACCAAGCTCTTATTTAAGCAGTGCTTTAATGTCACGCAAAGCACCAACTTAACTTTGCGTGAATTTTGGAGGAGCCACTTTAATATCGTGCACTGCTTAAAGATCATAGATCAGGCTTGGGAGGGAGTAACTCGTCATACCCTGAATTCAGCTTGGAAGAAGCTTTGGCCTGATGCTGTTGCTCCCAGAGATTTTGAAGGTTTTGGCCCCGAGAATGAACCTGTGCTTGCCGCCGAGGAAGACGTCGAAGAGATTGTATCCCTTGGCAACTCCATGGGTCTGGAGGTGGATGAAGATGACATCACCGAACTCGTCGATGAGCATCATGAATAGCTCACCACCGAGGAACTCAAGGAGCTGCAAGCCATGCAGCATGATGAGTTCCAAGCACAGTTGAGTGAGTCGGAGGAGACCAAGGAGGTAGGCCAAATCTTAGGTACAGCTGAAATAAGACAGATGTTGGCATATCAACACGTGGATGATTTCATCGACAAGCATCACCCACAGAAACTTCAGCTTTGCCGTGTAGTTGCGCAGTTCGATGATGTTTGCTTAACTCATTTCAGAAAAATCCTCAAAAGCCGTACAGAGCAACTTTCTCTCGATAGTTTCTTTAAAAAATATACAAAACGGTCTAGTGATCATGATGTAAAGAAAGAAAGTGAAGCAAATAAAAGGAAGACCAAATCGAGTGAAAGTGATGAAAATTAAAAATAAGAAAAAGAAAATGTTAAAAAAAATATAAAATTATAAAAATGAAAAAAAAAAATAAGCTAAGTTAAAGTTCACGTAGTGTAAGTTAGAGTAAGTTATCGTACGTTATCGTAGTCGCCTTCCCTACCTCGTCGCTGATCTTCCGTCTCCTCCTGCGTAGCAGTCCTTACACCTGCGCTGGCCTGTCGCTAAGGTAAAGTGTTAATAAAAAACCCTTTTTTATTTATTATTTCTTTATTATTATTCTTTTTTAGATATTTCTGTATTATTCAATTGTATTAATGTTATTTGTAATTATGTGTAGCAGTTTATTAAGGAGTTATTATGGGTTTTTAGGCTGAGGAACGAATTAAACAAATTACCATGTATTCTTATGGGAATATTTGCTCCAACATACGATCGTTTTAACATACGAAGCAGTTTCTGGAACAAATTAAGATCGTATGTAGAGGTATCACTGTATTATGGTATCAGTATGAGTTTTTTCAGAGCAAAAGCTTGAAGTTCCCCCCACTTAGCATTGATTTCTAGTGCCTTTCCCTAAATAAAGGCCTCGCTAATGCTACCACCATGTAACTGTTCCTCATTTATAAAAATGGGTAACCACTTCTCTACTTCCTCAAACACCTGAAACCTTTGCTTTGTCAGAGTATTCACTCCTTTAGCAACATTAGCTCCCTTTATTGTTTCTTTATTTGAAATTGTCAATATCGTTGACTTAGCCATAGAGTAGTTGAATGCAAGATCTGAAACAAACGCTCCTATTTCGTGCATGAAAATTATTTCCTTTTTCAGCTCAATAGTTGTTGGCACAGTTTTCCTTTTTTACTTAAGCACTTAAACTTTTTTACTTTCATCTGAAACAACGGCTAATGTGTAACTGAGAGCATTCAGATTGGCGGGCTTTTACTCGCTCTGGTTGAGTACGAGTACCGAATATTTGTTTGAGAACGGGCATTTTTCACTTGAACTTTTTGGTCGAAAACCGATTTGTTTGAGCTTCGAGATGTTTGAATACTGAGGTTCTACTGTAGGTTGCTCCATACCGTAGCAACAGATTTTTTTTTTCACTAACAGAAGACTTACTTTAGTACAGTGAACCCTCGTTTATCGCAGTAGATACGTTCCAAACCCGACCGCGATAGCTGAAAATCCGCGAAGTAGGGACACCATATTTACGTATTTATTTAACATGTATATTCAGACTTTTGAAACCTTCCCTTTACATAGTACTGTTAACAAACTACCCTTTAATGTACAGAACACTTAATGCATGTACTACAGTACCCTAAACTAAAACAGGCACAAATATTAAAGGCGATTTTCTATCATGCTTTTCCTAAACACGCCAAAAAGCACGATAAAAAATGACAACCAATGTTTTGTTTACGTTTATCTCTGATCATAATGAAGAAACAAACGCATTTACACAACTGTGTATAGGTTAGTTTTTGCATCGATTATATTGATATGTTGATTTTGTTATTACCAATGTTTTACTTAATTTTTCTTAGGACTTCCAAATAGATTAAATGAATGCCATTTATATAATATTTTTCTTTATGACGCCGCCTGAAACAGAAACCTTCCATTCGTTTACTGTACGCTCCATCTTCGATCGTAATAAACGAACGAAGGCATTAAACGCGCATGATGAAAGTGATAAATAATGATATTAAAAGCTTTTAGTAAATATGTTATTACAAATATTATTTACCGTATCTTTATAAAATCCTACATACGTAGTAAAGTAGGAAAACAATTTTTTTTTTTTTTTGGCGTTTAATTAACAATAACAAACTGCCGCTAATGACTGAATGATAATTTATTAGAGAGAGAGAGAGAGAGAGAGAGAGAGAGAGAGAGAGAGAGAGAGAGAGAGAGAGAGAGAGTTGTTTAAATGTAATAAACAAAAAAATATGATAGGTTATAACATGTATATTCAGACTTTTAAAACCTTCCCTTTACGTAGTACTGTTAACAAACTACCCTTTAATGTACAGAACACTTAATACATGTACTACAGTACCCTAAACTAAAACAGGCACAAATATTAAAATGTTGGAATATTAAAGTAGTATAAAAAAAATAAAGATTGTTACTGTACTCACCACGAAAGAAGTTGAAGTAAAACTTGAAGGATGATGGCGATCAATTTGCTGCACAGTAGAAATGATGATGATGAAGCTGATGATGTCTTCTACTGTGCAGCCAATGATAGTATTTTACGTCTCTTCAGACGGAGGTGTCTTTTCCTGGGATACCTCTTCAACTTCTTCCTGGGACACTTCTTCAATTTCTTCCAAAGGCATAGTAGCAGGAGGAACTGGCTCTTTTTTGCGAGGCTGGAAGAACATTGTGATCGGAAGTTGCTGCCGCTGCTTCTTTTTTCGCTCGAAGAGCATCCTGTAGGGAGTCATGTCTTCATCGATTTGGTTGCAGAATTGCATTGAACGAACCATATCCTCGTCCCACTCTTGCGACAATTCTTTCAACTCCTTCGCAAGGTTGCAGAGCTTGGCAAGCCGTTCTAATGTTAAGCCCGTTTCTTCGACATTTTCTTGGGTCTCTTCCTGTGTTTCACTGTCTTCTTCACTGGCCGATTTCGTCAGGTCTTCGAGGTCTGCATCAGTTAGCGGCTGGGAATGGCAGTCCAACAACTCGTCGACATCTTCATTCGTCATGTCGCCAAACCCGTCACCTCCAATTATCGCAGCCAACTGCACAGATTTCCGTATTGCAGTGTGTTGAATCTCAGCAGGTGTAAATCCCTCGTCATCGTAAACAATCTGGCGCCACAACTTCTTCCAGCTCGCATTAACAGTAGCAGGTTTCATTTCTTTCAGTGCCTTCTGGATGTTCTGCAGGCACGTGGCTATTGTGCACTTCCGCCAGTACGCCTTCAAATTGAAAGTTTCATCCTCATCATCTTGGGCAGCATCCACACATGCAACGAGGTCCGCCAAGGTATTCTTCGTGTAAAGGCCCTTGAACGCCCTGATATACAGTATGCTTTACGTACGCTATTTTACGCTTGTTTTGTTGTAGGATATGTACAGTACTCTTATTCGAGATGTGATTTTTGCAACAAAGAATATTATTGGATGCAGTACTACGTACGTATACATACAAAAGATTCATGGAAAAGATGCACATCCATTACGTTTGTAGTAGTAGCCATCAGCAGCCTTGCACCATTCAAATATGACAAAGTCAGACTGCATCTGATTTGCGTTTCATGTTCGATTTAATTTTACTACGTATACTGAATTATCGTATGATCACATTCTCTTTTCGTGTTTTATTTCTTCCTGTACTGAATTATATGTCATATGTAATGCAATGAACCATCAGTAAAAGCAGATATTACTAATTATTAATGGAATTAACGAAATATATGGGATCTTCCTATATCGCGGCTATTTTCGAAATTTCCGGAAAATCCGCGATACTGTATATGTATATACATGCGTTATGAAAAAAATCCGCGAAGTCGTGAATCCGCGATAGTTGAACCGCGAAGTAGCGAGGGCTCGCTGTACAAAGGAAGAACAAGCCAAAAAATAATACATTTAGTTGCAAGAAAAATATAATGAAAATATGGAACATTAAAAACTGGAACTTCACAAGAAATCACCCAGACCATAGTTTTTTTGGGCTCGTGCCATGTCGTCCTGATGGAAGGTTCCTTTAGGTAGCTTTCTAAGGGATATTTGCTACAGTGATACTCCCAGAGAATTAAACCGAAGGTCTCCAGGATTCTAACTCCTGGCGTGAGTATCCAGTAAAGGATATTGCATAAAATCAGGGGACGTATACTAGACACATAGCAATCTTCACCCCGAATAGATTTAACTCTTTGATGTAAGGGGGAAGAGTGGCAAAAGAAGGGGGTGCCGATCTAGGTACCCGGTGGACCTCCATCCCTACTACTACCGTGACGCCATTCCATTTTTTGTAGCGCTACAAGCGAGTTGTGCTCCCACGTTACCTTGATGTTTTTTTACAAATTATTGGAATATTCATCATGCAATCCCCTGCATCTTCATCCTTTGGAAAGTTGAGTATTAATTCTTTCCTGTGTATAATTTTAGGCTCCCGTTTCACAGTTAAATTCCAATAATTCAAGTTTGTTTGGTTGAGCGTTGCCGAGAACCGGAGGTAGCCATTTTACGACTATAGTCGCTCGTTACAATCGCATTTTATTTAGTCAGTAGGACGACAATTCCCAGTATTAAGTTATAATATTAGCTATTCAGGCAAATTATACAAGTGGTGATTTTGCATACATGAATACTATTCCTCTTCCTATTATGTGACTTTACCTTACGTATGTGGCGGGAACCCCGGTGGTACCAACTACCTTGGCCAGGGATCCTACTAGAGCTAGGCTACGCTCACTCATATATACGTTAGTAAAGTAATTCCCCATGTTATCCTCACCCTATCGTTCTTTCTCGATTCGGATTATTTATATTCTCTAGAATCTATAGATATGTTACGATATTCATTCTCTCTCAGAGAAAAGAGGCTAAACCCTTTCTCCCTCCCTGGGTGCCGCCGCCACTACAGGCGGCAACCACTGTCTTTCTTCATCGCCGTCGAGTAGAACAAAGTTCTTGTTGCCTCCGGCTTTGACTTAAATAGTGACTAACTCAGGGTGCCCTTGTCTTGCCGCCGATGATGTCGTCAGCAAAGGAACCATGCTTCCTCTGGCACCGACGATGTCGTCAGCACAGGAAGCCATGGTTCCTCAGTTCACTGTTTAAGGTAGGCGGCATACCTGCCGCCACCTCTTATATCATTGAACTATAAGATCTCTTACCCTTCCCCTTCTGTCCTTTAGTGACATCATAGCTGTCACAAAACTCTCTCACCGGTATTCTGACAGTCATCCCGGCTTGCTAGGTTGACTGCGTTACCGGCTGGTACCAGGCCAGTAGCAGTTAGTTCAGCCGTCTCTGCCACCTTCCCCCTTACTCCCTTCCTTCAAAGGAAATGAATATTATTGGGGGGAAGATTGAGACGGCTCCTGACGGCTGCCGGCGGGAAACCTAACATACTTTGGGAAGTCCTCAGCTCTCCCTTAAGCTGCCATCCACATTCATTGCCGCCGACGTCATAGCCGGCGACAGGCCTTTTGTGGATTGGTGGAAGCCAGAATTTAACAGATTCTTTCCCCTTCCATTGGAACGTTCATTCTGGCAAGGAGACAGTAGGCAATCTAATAGTCCTCCTACACTTCCAACTGTTATGTTGACTCATGATAATAGAAAACTCTCCTTCCTTAATGCTTTTTCTCCCTCTATCAGTTAGTACCGCCAGGTACTAACCTAACACCGGCAGTGCCGCCGGCTAAAGTACAGTATATAGCTATACAGTAGTACACATGTTTTCTAACATACTCTGTGTTTCCTATTGCAGTCAATTGTTGGGACCACGATATGTTGAGAGTGAATATGCCCTCAACACCCAGATGGTTTTTTCAATCATCTGGACCTAAAAAATCACCGATCAGTAATAATATATACTACAGGTGGATAATGTTAGTATAGACACTTACTAACTCTAACCCTAGTTCCTAGAGTTTTTCTACCTTGTATTCTCCCTATCAGGGAAACTAAATTTTTAAATATTAAACTTAGCCGGTGAATACTGTATATATGTAGCGTACGTCTCTGACGGTCGACAGATTCCAAAAACTCGCGAGCGATCGCCATAATGGTTGCTGGGTGTGACCACCAGCGCTGACTATCGGCCAGATACCGCATATATTTCTCCAGGAATTCAGTTCTTCTCTGTCGGTGGTAATGACAGCATTGGTTCCGCTCGCGCTTAACCTCAAAGTTTCTACTGATTGGTGAAGTACTTGTTCATGGTTTTATTGCTTTCACTGTGTTGGGTTATCTTCGATAAAACTCTTGAATTACTTTTTTGATTATTGTTGCTGAACTTGGCTTTATTTTTGGACTTTCTTTGAAATTTTCACAATGGCTGACCCTTCTCCTGTCTATCGTAAATGTGCAAAAGACTGTGATAAACGTCTTCCTAAAGCTTCCATCGATCCTCATTCTATTTGTGTTAATTGCCGGGGTAAATCTTGTCAATTAGGGGATCGATGTGAGGAATGTATTGTTTTGTCTGAATTCGAGTGGTTGGAGTATGATAAATATACTCGGAAACTCGAAAGAGATAGAGTTAGAAGAAGCTCTTCTAGATCTCAAGAATTTTCCTCTTCCCATGCCCCTGAACCTAAGTCTCCTCCTGTAATGGTAGTTTCTGAACCCCGTTGGCACTAATGAACCTTCTATGCGGGATATGTTAATGGCCATTCAAGCGTTGGGTGAGAAGGTTGAATCGTTGGCCTCGGACAGGAATCAACTTATGTCCGACGTTAAGATTTTAAAGGGTCAAAGTGATAAAGTGAAAAGTGCAACAAATGTGTTTAGTGTTTTGCCGGAGGATTCGTCTGTTCGTGCTTGTCGCTTGCCTAGTCCGAGACCTCTTTCAGGCTCCCCTACCCCTGGGAGAAGGAATGTCGTAGGACCTAAGGGAGCAAGAGGTGTTAACCAACGAACAGATGTTCCCTCATAGGTATCAGACGTTGCTCTTCAAGCACGTCTTTACCATAAGACAGGAGAGACGAAGTTCTCCTCGTCTTCAGATGATTCGTCTCTTAAAAAACCTTGGCGTAAGGTTTCGAGACCGTTGAAGCGCAAGTCAGTCCCTTCAGGACAGGTCCAACGTCCTGGCTGTAGTCATTGGGACAGCCCCGACCGTATTCGGTCATCGGAGGATTACTCTCCTGCTAAGCGTAAATGTGACATTGAGTTCGAGGGTCCCGTTCAGTGCGATGACGTGCATGCACAGACGTTACCGACGTCACGATCTGTTTCGAGTTCTGTTGACCCTAAGTTAAACGTCTTACAAGATATGCAGTTAAAACTTTCCTCCTTATTGGAAGTTTACGATCATGTTCCTGTGCGTAAGGAACCTTTACTTGCGGTTCGTCACGGTACCGGCAAGCGTGATTCAGGTCTTCAACCTCCTAAGCGAGATTTGTCTCGTCGCTCTGACATTATCCCTAATGTCAGCTTTGCGGTTAAACGTGATTCAGAACGTGTTTCCCGTCAGTCACATCAGTCACGAGACTTTGAACTTCAGTTTCCGCAGTCACAACGTGACGTTGAGCTGCAGTCACCGCAGCCCCGACGTGACGTTCATCGGCCGACTCTGTTGACCCGACGTGACGTCGAACGTCAGTCGCCACAGTCTCGTTTTGACATACATCATCAGTCTCCACTGTCCCTTCGTGGCGTAGACCATCAGTCTTTGCAGTCTCGACGTGACGTCGTCCCCTCGATTTTTTCTGCAGCTCATTTACAAGTTGATGTAGCCTGTCAGGCTTTGCTGTCTCGTCATTCTGATTTTTCTCCGTGTCCCAAGACTTTACCTTTGTCAGATGATGTTCCTTCTGAAGAAGTTGATGATCCCCTTTCAGCTAATGTTCCTTTGGGGATTCAATCAGAAGGGGAGGAGCCTAGGGTTGTACAGCAATCCCTTGACTTTAAAAAGATTATGAATATCTTTAGGGATGTTTTTCCCGATCATTTTGTTACTGCGGCTCCACGTTCGCCGCCGTCTGAATTTACTTTAGGCATGATTTCATCGACTCCATCGACTCCATCGTTTACGAAGTTGGTTCTCTCTCGCTCTTCTAAGAGAGCCATGCGTTTGTTGGGAGACTGGTTAGTAACCAGAAGAAGTTTAGGAAAGTCTTCCTTTGCCTTTCCCCCTTTTAAATTGGCCTCTCGTGCGAGCGTCTGGTATGACACAGGAGAAGTTCTCGGCTTGGGAGTTCCTGCCTCTGCCCAGGGAGACTTCTCAAGCCTTGTAGACTCTTCTCGTCGTCTAGCCATGAGACGCTCGAAGATTTTCTGGTCTTCCATAGAGCTGGATTATCTCCTTAAAGGAATTTTTCGTGCCTTCGAGGTTTTTAATTTTTTGGATTGGTCCCTGGGAGCCTTAAGTAAGAAGGTCTCTTCATCGGACAATGATGTTACTATTCAAATAATGTCTTGCATGGACAAGGCCATAAGGGATGGCTCCAATGAACTGGCGGCTACGTTCACAGCAGGAGTTCTTAAGAAAAGAGAAGCCTTGTGTTCTTTTCTTTCTGTAGGGGTTACTCCATGTCAGAAGTCAGAACTTCTTTTTGCTCCCTTATCGTCTGCTCTGTTCCCTCAACATCTTATTAAAGATATCGTGGCATCTCTTGCTCTAAAGGACACGCACGATTTGGTGGCCAAGACTGCGTGCAAGGTTTTGCCTTCTTCTTCTCATACCAACAAACCCAAGTTTGACAGGCCAGCTGCAAGGTTTATTCCGCCTTTTCGTGGCAGAGCCCCCAGCAGGGGAAATTCTCGTTCAGATAGCAAACGAGGTAAGAAAAGAGGATCCAGATCCTCCCGTGGCAGAGTCTGACTGCCCACGGCTTCAGACAGCGGTAGGGGCCAGATTGACGAACTTCTGGCAGGCCTGGGAGAAGAGGGGTGCAGACCGGGAGTCAGTTTTGTTGCTGAAGGAGGGTTACAAAATTCCTTTTGTACGAAGACCTCCGCTAGTGAAATTTCCGATAGACCTCTCTCCCAGGTATCAAGAGGAGACAAAGGGACAGGCTTTGCATCATCAAGTTTCTCTGGTGGAAATGGAACAGAACTCCACCCCATTTTCCAGAATTCTTCCAACACTCCACCCCCTTGTTAGATGAATATACCTCAGAACTCTTGAACAAGAAGGTAATAAGGAAAGCGAAGTCCATCAAATTCCAGGGAAGGCTGTTTTGAGTTCCCAAGAAAGACTCAGACAAACTCAGAGTCATTCTAGACTTGTCTCCACTCAACAAGTTCATCGAGAACAACAGGTTCCGGATGCTTACTTTGCAATACATAAGGACCTTGCTAACAAAAGGGGCGTACACAGTCTCAATAAACCCAGCAGATGCCTATTGGCATCTTCCAGTGAGTTGCCCTTTCTCCTACCTAGGATTCAAGCTACAGAAGAAGTTTGTCTTCAGAGCATTGCCCTTCGGACTGAACACAGCCCCAAGGATATTCACGAAGCTAGCAGACACAATCGTCCAGCAGCTACGCTCCGAAGGAGTTCAAGTGGTAGCATTTCTTTTCTGCAGCCAGCCAATAAGGTGATCCAGTTCCTGGAACACCTGGGCTTCAAGATCAATCGCAAGAAGTCTAGCCTTTCCCCAGCTCAGGAATCCAATGGGACTTAAAGACACACCACCTCTCCATTCCATCCAAGAAGAGGAGAGACATAGCGGGTTCTGTCAAGAGACTAATCCGTCATACGAGGATTTCAAGACGCCAACAGGAAAAAGTATTGGGCTCTCTCGAGTTCGTAGCAGTGACAGACCCGGTGCTAAAAGCAAGTTTAAAAGATGAGTCAGGAGTCTGAAGAAGATACGCATCAAACGCTCGACGAGATCAACTAAGGTTGACCCCGACCCTACTGCATACGCAGTTAAGGCTATGGTCAACAGCCAAGAACCTAGCACGGACAATTCCCCTGCAACCACCACAACCATCAGTGGCGATACACACGGACACCTCCTTGGAAGGATGGGGAGGCCATTCTCACGAGAGAAAAGTGCAAGGGAATTGGTCACACCAGTTCAAAACCTTTCATATCAACATTTTGAAAGCTGTGGCAGTTTTCCTGATGTTGAAAAAACTATCCCCTTTCAGAGCAATCCACATCAGATTGGTCCTGGACAACGAAGTGATAGTAAAATGTCTTTATCGACAAGGCTCGAGATCGCCTCACATCAACCATGTGATATTAGCCATCTTCTACCTGGTAAGGAAGAAGGGATGGCACCTGTCAGCAGTTCAGCTACAAAGATTCCGCAATGTGACGGCGGACGCTCTATCCAGGGGAAAACCCATCAAGACAGAATGGTTCCTAGACGCAGACTCTTTCTCCTTCATCTCGGAAAAAGTCCCGGAACTGCAGATCGACCTCTTCGCAACGAGCGACAACAAGAAACTACCTCGTTACGTAGCCCCTTATATGGACCCTCAAGCAGAGGCGATGGACGCCATGTCCCTTGACTGGAACAGGTGGAATCGCACTTACCTTTTTTCACCAACCAATCTCCTGCTAAGAGTCCTCGACAATTCAAGATCCTTCAGAGGGACAGCAGCAGTAGTGGCCCCCAAGTGGCCCAAAAGCAGTTGGTTCCCTCTAGTTCTAGAGCTGAAACTGAAGCTGTTTCATCTGCCGGATCCAGTATTATCTCAACTGGTCCAGAAGTCGATTGTCTACGCTTTATCCTCAAGAACCAACAACCTACATCTCATGATTTTATCGCCCTAGTGGCGAACAAAAAGTTTGGAATCTCGAAGGATAAAGTTGACTTCATCGAAGAGTATAAGTCAAGTTCGACTAGGAGACAATATGAATCGTCATGGAAAAAATGGGTTTCCTTTGTGAAAACAAGGAAACCGACAGAAATATCGATAGATTTCTGTCTCGCATTCTTCATATACCTACATGAACAAGGCCTGGCTTCTACTACGATTACCTCATGTAAGTCGGCCCTGGCTAGACCACTTCTGTACGCCTTTGAAGTGGACCTCTTTGGTGAAAGCTTTAATTAGATCCCAAAAGCATGCACTAGACTCAAGCCAGCAACCCCACCAAAGCCCATCACATGGTCTTTGGACAAAGTCTTGCACTATGCTTCGAACATAAACAATGATGATTGTACTCTAAAGGATCTAACACAGAAAGTCATTTTTCTGTTTGCAATAGCCTCAGGGGCTAGAGTTAGTGAAATAGTGGCCTTATCCAGAAATGAAGGCCATATTCAGTTCCTAGACACAGGGGAACTGAACCTTTTTCCTGATCCTGCCTTTCTTGCCAAGAATGAGCTACCCACTAAGAGGTGGGGTCCTTGGAGAATCTGCCCACTGAAGGAAGATGCCTCTCTGTGCCCAGTAGAGTGTCATAAGGTCTATCTTTGAAGAACTTCAGACTTCAAGGGAGGACAGCTCTTCAGAGGCGAAACTTCAGGATCCAACCTATCCCTAAGACAACTGAGAGCGAAGCTCACCTACTTTATTCGCAGAGGCGATCCTGACAGTACACCAGCAGGTCACAATCCAAGGGAAGTTGCTTCTTCGTTGAACTTCTTTCAACATATATGGACTTTTAAAGACTTCGCTCATACACTGGGTGGAGATCATCCAGGGTCCTCTACAAACACTATGCGAAGCAAGTACATGAAATAAAACATTTTGTGGTGGTGGTGGGTAGTGTTATTAAACCCGTCGTCTAGTGCTGCGATGAATAGTGGACTGTTTTGGGACTTTACAGTGTATCGGGTGTATAGATATACTTACCTTCTAGTGCAAATCACAACGATGATTATCATACTGTTTCCCTTTTGTTCTTACGGATATACAAACTTTAAATCCTTATAGTTGAAGTCGACACTTTCCCTGCAGGGGGCAGGAAGCCCTAAGCTAGTTCCAAGCTTGGTGGATATGACCAATAATGGTAATGTCATATATACAGGTCTAGCAGACCATGTAAGGAACTCATTCAAAGTAAAGGCACTTATACAAACCCACAGATGTAGTACTTTCAAGTTAATTCTCTGGTAAGCTTCTATCAGGACTACATGGCCGAGCCCAAAAAACAGATATGTATATATATGTATATATATGTATATATATATATATATATATATATATATATATATATATATATATATATATATATATATATATATATATATATATATATATATATATATATATATATATATATATATATTATATATATATATATAATATGGTTCCGTAAGAGCTTTCGTGAAGAGATTTTTTCTTGTAGCGAGTCGATTTTTACATGTAAATAGCCTAATTTGTTCCAGACCCTAGAAAAACACCACATTAAATGATTATAAAAATTACAGTGGAACCTCTACATACGATTGTCCTAACATACGAATTTTCCATCATACAAAGTAAAATTCGACTAAATTTCTGTCTCGACACCCGAAGTAATGCTCCAACATACGATGTAGATCTTGTCTACGCCGGTAGATGGCAGCACGTAAGAGGGACGCCATTGAGCGTCGAGTGCTCAGTTCTCTGTTCTTGTGTGTATCGTGTGGTTGTCCTCTGTTTGGTCTGTTATTAACAGTGCTTATTTTCTTCCTTTTCTCACATTTCCTTTTTGATTTTACCTATAATCATGGTGCCTAAGAAGCTAAGTTTCAGTACAGGTAGTGGTGAGAAAAGGAAGAAGGCAATTCTTTTATTAGAATTGAAGCAAGAAATTATAGAAAAACATGAGAGCAGTGTGCATGTGAGTGATATGGCTAAATAATATGGCCAGAATAGGCCTATGATCTCAACGATCATCAAGCAGAAGGCAGCCATTAAAGCAGATAAACCATCGAAGGGGATCACCATTATTACAAGACATCGTTGCAATACCCTGGAAGAGATAGAATGCCTTTTGTTGATAGGGATAAAGGACAAAGAGATTGTTGGCAACGATCATATGTGAGAAGGGCCAGCGTGATGAACAGAAAGAAAGAAAAAAAGTGAAGCAAAGAAAACCAAGATAGCTTTAACAAGCTCTTTTAAAAAAGTCTTCTCTTTTTCTGTTTCTCTCTAAACATAGCATTAACATGTTCTTTAAATAAAATCTCTCTCTCTCTCTCTCTCTCTCTCTCTCTCTCTCTCTCTCTCTCTCTCTCTCTCTCTCTCATTCTTCTTCGCTGTTATAGTGTTAGAGACGTCTATTATTTTTTTCCGAGAGAGAGAGAGAGAAAGAGATTGAGATTAAAAAAAAATGTGTTTACAGTACATATGATTTTTAACAGCGTCAACGAGTTGAAAAACAATTAAATGTAACTAAGAAAGTAATAACAGCTAATCTGAATTCCTTTATTAACAAAAACAAATATTGATGCAAACACTCTCGTGTGCGTATGCACAAACACACACAGGTGCAAGAATTGCTACGCAGTAAGAAACAGACGGTAGGGGAGGAGGTAGAGATGGTGACTGCGATAACGTACCGTAACTCGTCACTGAAAGTAATGAAACTTAAAAATCAAAAGAAAAAAAAATGTAAGAAATATGAAATATAAAAATAAAAAAAAAAATAAATAAGCTAAGTTAGATTAAAGTTTCCGTAGTGTAAGTTACGGTACGTTATCGCAGTCACCATCTCTACCTCTTCACCGATCGTGTCTCCTTCTGCGTGTGTGTGTGTTTGCGCATACGCACACAAGTGTGTTTGTATCAATATTTGTTTTAGCTAATAAAGGAATTCAGATTCGCTGATATTGTTTTTTTAGTTACATTTAATTGTCTTTCAACTCGTTGACGCTGTTAAAAATCATATGTATACAACACATTTTTGTTTAATCTCTCTCTCTCTCTCTCTCTCTCTCTCTCTCTCTCTCTCTCTCTCTCTCTCTCTTTCTTTTCAGAAAAAATAATAGACGTCTCTTAACACTAACAGTGAAGAAGAACAAGAGAGAGAGAGAGAAAGTATTTATTTAAAGAACATGTTAACACCATGTCTACCTTCTCGCCGATCGTCCGTCTCCTCCTGGTGTAGCAAATCCTACACTTGCGTTGGCCTGTCTCTAAGGTAAAGTGACAGTAAAACACATTTTTTGTATATTATTTCTTTATAATTATATTTTTTACATGCTTCTTTCATTTTATGCAGTTATATTATTGTTATGTGTAATTATATGTAGTAATTTATTAAGGAGTTAATATAGGTTTTTGGGGTGTGGAACGAATTATACAAATTACAGTGTATTCTTATGGGAATATTTGCTCCAATATACGAAGCTGTTTCTGGAACGAATTAAGATCGTATGTAGAGGTACCACTGTATATTCTTCCCTAAATGTGCTAAATATATGAAAAGTGCTGTATTTTAATCATTTAACAATAAGTTAACATTAATATTCTGAAAAAGAAGTGTTTAATTAGAGCAAACAGTAGAAATAAGATAAAAAAAATGTGGAACCTTACCTTTGGAGTGAGGCGATTGTGCGGGGTGGTAGATGTGGATGAAAACAGTAGAAAACATTTATGTACAAGTGGCAGAAAACATAAACACTTAACTTTACAAAACAGATTTATAAATGACAGAAAACATTAACACTTAATTTTAGGAAACGCATCTACAAATGGCAGGAAATATTAACACAACAATAAACTTAAATTTTTTTGTTTTATTTTTTTTTTTACTTTACGTTTTCTATTTTCTAAATTTAATTACACTACGTATTTTCTTCATCACTGCCACTTTTCTTTCGTTTTTTAGTAGGCGCTTGGTCTGCTACCAAAGGCCTCTTACTAAAACAATCATCCAAAGAAACTTGTTTCTGCCTGCTTCTTAAAATTTTCCTGAAATAACTCGGGCAAACTTCATTACAGTACTCAAGCTCACAACCTGTGAGAATTTTTTTTCGGGTGTCTCTTTTCTACGAGAGTCACCATTTTAAAGTAGCCATCTAGAACCTCTTTAATTTCTGCCCTTGTCACTGGCTCATCCTCTTCCCCCCCGCTGTACTCTTCCTGAATGACGTTCACTTGAATGGCCTTCAACTCCTTCAGGTCATCCGCCGTAAGTTCCTCTTGGTGCCCCTCATTAAGCTCATCAATGTTGGCCTCATCAACTTCCAGACCCATGGACTTCCCGAGTGTAACGATCTCGGCAACTTCCGATTGAGCATCAGGTTCAGGATTGTCAACATTTTCGGAATCGTCTTAAGTTTGGCCTACGTGGAAGCCCTCGAAATCTCATGCGGAGACTGCATCAGGTAACAGCTTCCTTCAAGCAGAGTTCAAGGTGTGCCTTGAAACCTCCTACCAAGCTTGATCGATCATTTTGAGGCATATGACAATATTAAAATGCCCCTTCCAAAATTGACGATAGGTGAGGTTTGTGCTCTCAATGATTTCAAAACATCTCTTGAAGATATATTTCGTGTAGAGTTTCTTAAATTTGGAAATCACTTGCTGGTCCATGGGCTGGAGGAGAGGGGTGGTGTTCAGTGGAAGATAGAGAATCTTGACAAAGGAATATTGTGGTGCAATATCTTCATGGAGGGGAGGAGGGTGAGCAGGGGCATTGTCTAGTACCAGCAGGCATTTCATAGGGAGGCACTTCTCTTTCAAATACTTTTTTACAGTCGGGCCAAAACAATTATTTATCCACTCGATAAATAATTTTCTTGTTACCCAGGCTTTTCCATTAGCCCTCCACAACACGTTTAGATTTTCCTTAGTGACCTTGGTGGTCTTGAAGGCTCGAGGAGTATCGGAGTGATACACCAGCAGGGGTTTCACCTTGCAATCATCACCGTTCGCCAGCTCATGATCGTCACTCACCAGCGTGTCACTATTCACCAGCTCATGATCATCTCTCGCCTACTCGTATCGTCACTCGCCCAATCGTGATCGTCAATCACTAGCTTCTGATCACCGTTCACCAGCTCGTGATCGTCACTCATCAGCTGTCTTCCAGGTTGTCCCAGCAACTGCTTCCAGTACCTGATGTGCCCTTTACTTATGATCGCCTGCACTTCAAGACATACAACAAGGCAACCCAGACCTGTTTGTTTCCAGTTTCGGCTCAGTTCCAATCTTCTGCCTCTGCAAGCAGGTTTTTCTGGGCTCGAACCTGTGCCGCCCAGTGAATAAGCTCCATTTAGCACTTATTCTTAGGTAATTTACTGCTAAATATACCAGAGAAAAAATGTAAAGGAGTGCTAGGTTAACTAGCTCGCTCACCTATTGGTGTCGGTATAAAATTGGGCGTATATTCCAGAGGTCCCGCACTATTTAGATTAATCCACGACAGAGAACCCCAATAGAGGAGAGCCGTTCAACCTCACTCGGTACTACTACAATGCATCCGCTCAGAACTCAACTCCTTTTAGCACGACGAGTAAAGTAACCCGCTTTTTTGTGGTGCTCTCGAATTTTGGTTATTTTCTAGTGAATTATGGCTTCTTCGTCGGTTTCCCAGGAGACACCGTCTAAGTTAAGTACCAAGCTGGGTTTTACTGTGTTTTGAGCAACCTAGATCGTTTAATATTTATATTATAAGAGTTTATTCTCTTCGTTCATACCGATCTTGCTTGATTTCACTACAGTTGGTACTCCTGTTTTTGAGAGCTTTTAATTTTCACTTGCGGTGTTACTATGTGTATTATTTTTATTATCAAATATTATTTGTTATTGTGAATATTCTTTATTTAGCGTTTAGAATCCTCGTGGTTCAATTTTTGGGCCGATATCATTTACGTATCGCTATGGCTGCCGACCTTCTTGCTAAGGCGGCAATGTTATTTTTAGCCATCAGGTGTGTCTTTTGTGATTTAATTATTTATGTTGCATGCCTTGCCCAAAAATTTTCTATGTGTTTATTCATATATTTAACGCTATTATTATTATTATTATAATGAATATTTGTGCCATTACTCCGTTTGATCTGTCTGGTTGGGGATCGTCAGTTGGTAGCCCTGCTGCCTCGTATCACGTGATCCTCCCCCACGCTCCCCCTCTAGCTAGGTGGGAGGCTAGGCTTCTCCCCCCTCCATTAAGGGACCGTTGCCTTCCCTCCTTTTAGAGGGGGTAGTTAAGTGTTTATGGACTTTGTCCTCCGGGTGGCCCGGCGGTTTCGTCTCTGTCTAGTCTGGTTGGCCACCGGTCAACAGAGTTGGATCCCGGTGCACCCTATTTTATATTCACTTTTCATTCTGGCTTATGTTATACGAAACCCTCCGGGTTCGATTGGCAGTTCTTAGCTACAGTTCCGCCCCCCTATTATTTTATAACATTTCCTATGATGATTATATATGACAGATCACTACCCCGGAGTCCCTAAAGGAATTGGTATTGAATATACCTTTATTTCCCGGCCCGGGGTCTACCCCGCCCCGGGAAATCAGACACCATGTGTCTTAATTCCTTGTTATTGCATCCTTTTTTATGCTCCCGGCTTGACCGGAATGGATGGTTATACTTTAGTTTCAAGTTAGACTTATGTTTAGGCCCGGGACCTCCGGTCCCGCCCCTATGTAAGAATATTACAGTTAAGCTCTAACCTTGCGTTAGACCTATGTTAGGCCCGGGTCCTCCGGACCCGCCCCTACTTGAAAAAAAAAAAAAAAAAAAAAAAAAAATAAGTACAGTTAAGCTCTAATCTTGTGTTAGACCTATGTTAGGCCCGGGTCCTCCGGACCCGCCCCTACTTAAAGAATAGTACAGTTAAGCTCTATTCTTGTGTTAGACCTATGTTAGGGCCGGGTCCTCCGGACCCGCCCCTACTTAAAGAATAGTACAGTTAAGCTCTAATCTTGTGTTAGACCTATGTTAGGCCCGGGTCCTCCGGACCCGCCCCTATTTAAGAGAATTACAGTTTCTCATATACTATTCTTTTTATAGATGGTGCATTGTCTGACGCCGGCCTGTGCAGCTGTTCTGCACCAGCCTTGTGGCCACTCCGTCTGCCGATCTCACGCCCCTTGTGGGGTTCAACTGGAAGACGTTGTGGTATGGCACCCGGATAACTGTGTGATTTGCTTCGACCTTATCACTACCCTTGGATCTGACTCGGTGAGTCCCGTTGGCTATATTGCCTTCTTATTTTATTTACTATTAGTAAGATATATATGGTCTTGAAGGACCATTGGGAGTCTCCCTTTTATAATTCCCACTATTATTTCAGGCATCCCCGGAGCAAAAGTCTGCGGCTCGGGCCACACTGAAGGTGTGGGTTGGTGGGTTTGCCCGGAATGTGAAGTCTAAGCGGCCGTACATCCTATCTGAGGACTACTGCACCATGGTTTACCCCAACGCCAAGTCTTCAGCTGCTGTGGCTAGGCATGTGGCAGCTCCCATCATTGCCCACATTGATGCCACTATAACGGGTCTCATCGACCCAGAGCAAGATCCATCGGACGCCCCCGGAGGTCTGGAGGATAATGTTGCCTCCATGAACCTGGACGTCGAACCAATGTTGCTAGACGAGCCGGATACAGGTAGGGTGGTAAGTGAGGCAGGTGTGTCCGGCGCTGAGATTCCCATCCTCAGCCCCGCTCTTTCTTCTTCTTCTGATCGCTCTTCTTTTCTTGGATTTTCTGGGGACCGTGATTCGTCTCAACGTTCATACCCGGTTCCCCCTAAGGATAAGTCTACTTCAAGGACCTTACCCAAAGCCCGCAAGCCTCACAAGACTTCTCATGGCTCTAAACATTGTACGAACCCGTCTTCAAAGACCTCTGGTTCCTCCTCTAAGTCTCACGACCCGGGAGTTCCTTCCGCCGCTCCTGCTGCTAGCCCGGGCCTTTCCGAATCAGCCATGCTTCGCATCGTGTCGGAGATGCAGGCAAAGTTGGTTTCGGAGATGCAGTTGAGGATGGACTCGATGTTCTCTAACTTCGGTCAGAGAATTGGGGCTTCAGAGCAAGGAGCTCCGGAGAGAGTCCAAAGCTCTCTCATCCCGGATGCCTCTAAGCTCCCGCCGTTTGCCAAGAACAACCCCTGGCGGATGGCTCTTCATTCCCCGTTCTCAGACGGAATGTTGACTCTGGAGGGCCTTGGCACTCGTCCTCTAGAGGACTTTGAATTCTTTCCTCCTGGTCTGGCATTTCCATTTCATGGTTATGCCAGACTTACCGAGGAAGCTTTAGTTCGATTAGACAAGGTCCCCAAAGAGACGGTCATCTTCCCGAAGGAGCAAGCCCAATCTGTTTGGGCCAGATTTTTGAATGACATCGGCTGCACTAACACCATGCTGACGCCTTATAAAAGCTCCTTTACGATGTTCTTAATGGACAAGAACACCTTGACTCCATGCGTCAATAAGGTGGCAGAGCTTGCCTTTCAATATGCTTTGGAGGAGAAGCCCTTGCCTCCCATCCGAGAGGTGGATCCAATCTCCCTCCTTCTTCCCTCAGGTATTGAGTGTTGGGACAACGTCCATACCACCTTTACCTCCGGCAAGCTTGCAGCAGACTGTGCCTCAGTCTTGTTTAGTGAGAAGCTTCCCCGTCTCCCGGAATCCCTCATTAAACAGGAATATGATTCCCGCCTACGTGTGGGCTGTACTCTAAACCTGGCCACATCCACGGAGTCGATAGCCTTGACTTACGATACGGAGAGTATTTTTAAGTCTCTCAACAAGGCTACGTTACAGTCTTTATATTATGACTTATATGACTTCGCTACTGCTAAACGCAGATGTCGCAAGCATGTCCTAGCTGAGGCGACGATTAGGCATGAACCTAATAAACTCATCCGGTCCTCCTGTTGGGGTTCAAATCTCTTCCCCGAGGATCTCGTAGAGGAAGTCTTGGCGGAGGCCACTAGGGTTAATCAGAGCCTTAAAGCCCGTTGGGGTTTGACCCCTAAACGCAAGTATGACCCCACAAATTATCAAGCCCGGGGTAGGAAGAAGCTTAGACCATATACCTCCACCCAGTTCAGGCAACAACAGAGTGCTTCATCCAACTTCCGGCTGCCTCTTCCTCCATCTTCTGTTGTCCCTGCACAGCCTTCCACCTCTCGGGCTCCTTCGGATGACTATGTCACCGTTCTGCTACCTAAGAGCCAGCTTTCTGGTGCCTCCGCCACTTCCCCTGCCTTTAACCAGTCTTACGAGGCTCATAGCTCTTCCCAGAGTTATGGTAGAGGTAGAGGCTACCACCGTGGCTCTAACCAGAACAAAGGCAGGGGAAGAGCCTTTCGCAGAGGAAAGAACTTCCGAGGCGGACGTGGAGGCAACTCCTCAAACCAATACTGAGGTGCAGCAGGTAGGGGGGAGGCTCTATGCCTTCCGCAACAAATGGAGGTTCAGTCCCTGGGCGTTCAGTATCATCTCCAAGGGACTGGGGTGGAGTTGGATTCAAGGACCTCCTCCTCCGAACAAATTTCGTCAACATTCCACTCCGGACCTGGTCGAATTTGTCCAGGATCTTTTACAAAAGAACGCCATACAAGAAACGAAACATCTGAAGTTTCAAGGTCGGCTGTTCAGTGTCCCGAAGAAGGATTCAGACAAGAGAAGAGTGATTCTAGATCTATCCCTTCTCAACTTGTCCATTCAATGCGACAAGTTTCGAATGCTTACCGTCTCGCAGGTGCGGACCTTACTTCCCCGTGGGGCCGTCACCACCTCTATCGATCTTACAGACGCCTACTATCACGTCCCGATAGCGAGACACTTCCGTCCGTACCTAGGCTTTCGCTTAGGGGACAAAAGTTACTCCTTCAAGGTGATGCCTTTCGGGCTCAACATTGCCCCAAGGATCTTCACAAAGCTAGCAGAAGTCGCTGTTCAGGAACTCAGGAATCTAGGGATTCAAGTAGTAGCCTATCTGGACGACTGGCTCATTTGGTCAGACACCTCCCAAAATTGCCTAAAAGCCACTCACAAAGTCATCCATTATCTTCAGTCTCTAGGCTTCCAGATCAACTTCAAGAAGTCCCGTCTTCTTCCAAAATCGAAGTTCCAATGGCTCGGCCTGCAATGGGATCTTATATCTCATACTCTGTGTCTTCCCAGACCCAAGAGGTTAGAGATTGCAAGGAACACCAAACGCTTTCTCAAAGACAAAGTAAGTTCCAGACGACTCCAAGAGAAGATTCTGGGGTCCCTTCAGTTTGCCTCAGTGACGGATCTTCTTCTGAAGGCAAAATTGAAAGATATCAATCGTGTCTGGCGTTCGAGGGCGAACCGGAAGCTCCGGGACAGGAAAGTCCGCCTTCCTCCCATTCTACGGGAAAGACTTCTTCCTTGGACAAGAGCAAACAGTCTGTCAAAGTCAGTTCCCCTTCGATTTCCGCCTCCGGAATTAATCATTCACACAGACGCATCCTTATCAGGTTGGGGCGGCTATTCTCACCTCAAGAAAGTTCAAGGTCTTTGGACTCCCTTGTTCCGCCATTTTCACATCAATGTGCTAGAGGCCATGGCAGTTCTTCTAACCCTGAAACGTCTCGCTCTTCCCAAGAAACAACACCTTCGTCTGGTCCTCGACAGCGAAGTGGTGGTCCGCTGCCTCAACAGAGGCGGGTCAAAGTCAGGGCCTCTGAACCATGTTCTAGTAGCCATATTCTCCCTAGCAGCCTCGAACCGTTGGCATCTTTCAGCTGTCCACCTGGCGGGAGTCCGGAATGTAGTGGCAGACGCCCTGTCCCGGACCTCCCCTCTAGAATCGGAATGGTCACTCGATCTAAAGTCATTTCGGTGGATTCTCTCTCAGGTTCCCGGTCTCCAAGTGGACCTCTTCGCCACGGAATCCAACCACAAATTGAGAGTATATGTGGCTCCCAATCTAGACCCTCAGGCTTACGCCACAGACGCCATGTCACAGAATTGGGACAACTGGGAAAAGATTTATCTCTTTCCCCCGGTGAATCTTTTACTGAAAGTTCTAGACAAACTGAGATCCTTCAAGGGACAAGTAGCCTTGGTCGCACCCAACTGGCCCAAGAGCAACTGGTATCCTCTCCTGCGGGAGTTGAGACTATACCCTCACCCGATACCCAATCCGGTTCTGTCTCAGATAGTACAAACATGCGTTGTGTACGCTTTCTCAAACATTCAGAGCGCCCTAACTTTATGGACTTTATGAAGTTTGCGGCTATGCATGGTGCCAATATTGATCCTCAAAACACCTTGTTCCTAGAATCGGATAAACGGGATTCCACCATCCGCCAGTATGACTCTGCAGTTAAAAAGTTGGCAAAATTTTTAATAGACTCAGACGTGAACTGTATGAACTTGAACCTTACAGTCACTTTCTTTAGATCTTTATTAGAATCAGGTCTGGCAGCCAATACTATCACCACTATTAAATCGGCTCTGAAAAAGATCTTCCTAGTGGGTTTTAACATAGACTTAACCGACTCTTTGTTAGCTTCAATTCCGAAAGCTTGTGCCAGACTGAAACCGGTTACTCGTCCTACCCCGGTGACCTGGTTCCTTAATGACGTACTCAAATTGGCTTCTGATACCATTAACAGTTCTTGTGATTACATGCCCCTTCTCAGGAAAACACTTTTCCTAGTGAGCTTGGCTTCCGGGGCAAGAATTTCTGAATTGGCAGCCTTGTCGAGAGACCCGGGTCATATTGACTTTCTGCCTTCAGGAGAGGTCCTTCTTTCTCCTAACAAATTCTTTTTGGCTAAGAATGAAGACCCTCAAAACAGATGGACCTCCTGGAAAATTGTTCCCCTCACGCAAGATCCGTCGCTGTGCCCTGTCACTACTCTTAGGTCTTATTTATCCCGGACCTCCTCTAACTCCTCGGGGCCTCTATTCGTTAGAGAACAAGGCGGTACCATTACTATTAAAGGGATCAGGCAACAAATTTTGTATTTTATTAAACAAGCTAACCCTGACTCTTTTCCTCTTGCACATGATATCAGGGCGGTTGCCACCTCGGTGAACTTCTTTCACCACATGAATTTTACAGACCTTTCCAGGTATACAGGGTGGAAATCACCGTCAGTGTTCAAGAAACACTACCTTAAACATTTGGAAGCCCTAAAATTTTCTACAGTAGCCGCAGGGAGCGTAGTTACTCCCGAGTAACTCACAGGTTAATGCCTTGACTCTTTATCTCTCCCTCTTACCTGCCTCATTTATACCCTATTGTATTCGTTGGTCTCGCACCTGAATACTGTTATTATATTTGTAAATTTTATGCTCCTGAGTATCTGTATATATTATCACTCACGGCATTATTATACCTACCTTATTGGATTTATGTTCATATTTAAGATACCCTTATAATTGTTTTTTGGTACTCTGATTAAAGCATCCTGTATTTCTCTTACGCTTATGTTTTTTTCTTTATTTTGCAAGTTTGGTGACATTTTTCTCTTGTATAGATTCACTGGGCGGCACAGGTTCGAGCCCAGAAAAGGGATTTTGACGTAGGAAAAATCTATTTCTGGGCGAGGGACCTGTGCCGCCCAGTGAACCCTCCCAGCTCCTCTCCCTTGGAGTCCCCAAACTTTGGGTGCTAAGGAGTTGGGTTCTGAGCGGATGCATTGTAGTAGTACCGAGTGAGGTTGAACGGCTCTCCTCTATTGGGGTTCTCTGTCGTGGATTAATCTAAATAGTGTGGGACCTCTGGAATATACGCCCAATTTTATACCGACACCAATAGGTGAGCGAGCTAGTTAACCTAGCACTCCTTTACATTTTTTCTCTGGTATATTTAGCAGTAAATTACCTAAGAATAAGTGCTAAATGGAGCTTATTCACTGGGCGGCACAGGTCCCTCGCCCAGAAATAGATTTTTCCTACGTCAAAATCCCTTTTATGTCCTCTGGTAATGACCACTATTCAGTGTCACACCACCCTGCTCGCTACTTTTCCTTCCGAGGTAAAGTTGCTCTCCGTCTTTGATGAACTGCTCCTCTGGCTTGTGGGTAGATTTGCCGACGGCCTCTGAAGAATTTCTGAATTCTTGTCCGTGGTGTGTTTTTCTGGCTTCATTCAACAAACAACTTCTCGAGGGGAGCGCAGAACTCTACCGTCTGCGATCCTCACTTCAAACAAGCATGCTGATTGTCCCAGTGAGGGACTTCTTTGTTCATCAGAAATACTAGTATCCTCATCTAGATGACACAGATCGTCATCCCTCAGTCTTTTCGAGTTGCGCAACTTCGGTAGTGCTTCCCACAGCCTGCAGTTAAGGGAGTTTAGCACACATTTCCTTCTTGGAACCTAACCCAGCACTCTCCATTGATGGCGGGGTAAAGCACAAGCGTCAGCCCTGGCGCCTAATACCTCACCCGCCACTTGAAACTTGTTGCTTCACACTAGTACAGTGTTTTCGGTTCTTGATGCTTTCTTCTTCTTTGAGCTTTGAAGAGCCCACGTATATAATTGTCAGTCTTCTTCATTGGCTCTCCAGTCCTTGTCAGATTTTTCTTTGCACCACGACTACTACTAGTACTACTTCTATTACTAGTGGGCTGGCAAGCCGTGTGCCTCAGGGACGAAGTCACCTCTTCTGCTCGCTCTCTCTTCCCTTGCATCACTTTATGGTATATGGTTACCTTACAAGCTGACATCTTCATTGATAAGACCTTCATTAGTTGCGCATGTGCTCTGTGGTTGACATACTTATGTTCTTTTCCTCCAAAGAGGAACACATCCATAACCTATACGCATCGTGTTCGACCACCTACAACTACTGCCTTGTACTGTAGTCCGGTACGACAAATGTACCTTTGGCTCCAACAAAGTATCATTTTTAAGGCATCGTATCACTCCTGAAGGAGTCTCTCCCCCACCTGTACGCCACCTCCAGGCTGGTAGAACTTAGTTCTACACAGGGGTTTCCGCAGTTTAAGTCTTCCGACCACTCGCCTCTGCCGCCTTTCTCCTATGATTCGGAACGAATCTTGTGAACATAATCCTTTGGGGTTATTTGCTTGTCTTTGACAAGTTCGAGAACTTGTTGGATCTCTGTCACGGTTTTTAGGCCTATTCCTTGGATCTTATCCTCTGCCCTTCACACCTGTATCTGGAGACAAAACCCTGTGGGGTTATTCCTTTTTTCATTCCCTCTGGTCTAAGGGATTGAATTCAGCTCATGCTTATGCCAGGTTATATCAACTCAGATGCGAGGATTCCTCACTCTTGCTCTCTGTCTCCCTTGGTCTACGGTTACGCGGGACTTGTACAGTCAACCTCAGCCCTCCAGCCCTTAGATCCTCCTTGAAGAGGCTTATATGACCAACCCTTAGCCTAAACTCGGTCTTGTTCACCAACCCACTGACTATGACACTCTCCCTCAGCCTGAGTTGGCCCGTCGGCCGATCTGCTTCTCTAGGGATTACACCTTTCGTGTCCTCAAGTTAGGTTATCCCCTCCTACGAGTTCAGAGTACTCTTATCTTTTCAACAAGAATAGAGAACCCGCAGCTCAGCTAAAAGAGCATGCACATCTCATCCATCCACCTGTTGAGGTGTGAGGGCAGTTCTCTCTTTATTCTATGTGAATGCAAACACCCAGTCAGACTCAGGCATTACGTCTTAATGGCAGAACGACATGTTTCATCAAAGTATCTCCTAGATTCTATAGTCAGTTCTTTCGTATAGAAGTCTCCAATTTTTGTCCTCTACCTGTGAAACAAGTTAGTTCATTAAACTGTTTGGCAAGGATAGGACATATGGTCAAACAAGCAGTTAGTCAACAGGACTTCTTGTGCACATTCGACCACTAGGACTCCTACGAGTTTTTACCCTAGTGTCAACCTGGGCCTACAGGATTAGCTTTGTTCTCTGAGACTTTGAGGCATACTAGCTGATCATATCGGACTCGGTGGCTTACCTTCGTCACCAGTGAGACAAATCCTCGAGTTTACCATGATCTTAGGATTGAAGTAAATCTCAAGAGATATCCCTGCCTTCTTATCAGAGATGGGTATTCTTAGACATGTTCATTATCATCAGCCTTCAGAAGTTTTCTGCAGAAGGACGAGGTCCAAGGCAAAAGATGGTGGTAGTCTCTTCCTTTTACGAGATGCACTTTCAGCCAGCAGTGGTTTCTTCTCATGGGTCATTGCTTCACTCTGGTTCATCAAGCCAGCATCGGACTCCTTGAAATTCAACCTCTTCAGGGGAAGCCAGATCCCAGGTGGGGCAGCATGAGGGATCTCCCTTTTCTCTGGTCTACGGGTCCCAAGTAGGAAACAGACATGAGAAGATGGTTGACAAACAAGAATCTCCGCCGTAGTCGACCTCCTTGTCCCTTCCCCGGATTTGATGCTCCCTTCAGATGTATCATACGAAGGGGGCGGGCCACATGCTGTATCACTTGGCCTCCAGGCTCTGGTCAGAGTCCGAATGGCACTATCATTTAAATCTTCCAAAGATGAGGGCAGCCTTCCTAGCCCTACAGCAGGTACAATAGTCCGTGGCAGGTCACTCGGTGGTGTTGGCGAACGACAACACCACAGTAGTGGCTCATGTAGAACAAACAGGGCAGTACCCTGTACCTGTTTTTTCGCAATACCTCTGTCTTCTAGCATGGTAGACTAAATCGGCAGAAGACAACTCTGTTTCCCTTTTGTAACCTGGCATAGAGAGATATACTTATGTCCCCATACCCCCTGGCGAGCTGGGATTAGGTAACATCTATGGTTGATTCTAAGAATCCTACATTTCTGGAAACTCTTTTACCTAGACTAGTCACACAGCTAATATTTACACATTCACACATATTGCTCAGGCTGCTAACCTTGCTTTTCACAAATTATTTATAGTGTTGTCAGGGTTTCTCTCTGTTATGTGCGGAGCACGTATCGGAAAACTCCTAGTCAAAGACCAGCCAGCTGGTTCGGACTTCCACCCTCCTAAGAGGCGAGTCAATCCCTATAAATAGCGAGGGTTTGTATTTAGTGTCGGAACAAATGACAAATTTGAAAGTAATTTCTATCAACGATACAAACTTACAGCTATTTATACAAATTGGCCTGCCATCGCCTGTCCCCTGATAGGTCCTGCCTGCAATAAAAAGGGACGAGACAACACAGGTGTGTGTGTGTGAGCGGGGAAGTTGGCTACCTCTCCTACCCTCCCACTAACTAGCGGTAAGATAGTTACACCTAGCTAAAAGTCTTATGGCTAGTCTTCCAGCTTCGCCGAATGCATAATTTCTATAAATAGATTCAGGTTTGTATCATTAGGAAAAATACAAATTACCTTCAAATTTGCCATTTTATGATGAGAAAAATAAAAAATGTTATCCAAGAAGCATAAACTTACTTATTTTAGTTACACCATTAATAGGTTAAAGCCTGTCTATGTTATAAATCTGGGATGGGAGCTGCAAATTAACACCAAAATTATGGTATTGATTCTATGAAGGGTGTGTTGGATGAATTGATTCAGTAGGCTAAGATCGGAGATGAGATGTATGTCTCCTGTTTATTTATACTAAAGTAAAAAAAATCTGTAAAACACTGAAACATTTTTGCACTTTATTTCCTTATTGCTTCATTTCCCAATACTGATCCTACTGCCTTGATTGTGTTTTTTTTTTTCAGCTTTATCCTGCCAGAGGAGTTTGATATTTTTTTTTTCCTAGGGGAAAAGTTGACCAGAGGGTCAATAGCTTCTTGAAGACATTGAGGAATGTACATAGTCATGTAACAATCCTCTAGGGACTTGGGATTTTTTACTTTTTACACTCTCAAATGGGATAGTAGAAGTGACCACTTATCAACTGTTGGTAGTTCAGTTTGGTGTTCCTCCATAGTACTGTATCTTGACTTACCCAGATATTGCCACATTAGATCCCTCTCTGGGAGGGGGCCGGCCGACTAATGCCATTTTATAAAGACAGGACTTTGACATTCATAACACTTAATAAGGTGACTTAAGACATGCATAGGATTTTGGCCTCTGACCTTTGGTTTTGCGACGCCCGGGCAATTTATCCTGAAAATAAGTGTTTTTCAAATTCTATCTCCTCCCGTGTTACCTAATATTAAGACCTGGGATTGCTACCCTATATACACCTGGTGTAGACTTCCAGTAAAATGAATTTATTTTCTAAAAGTCAGTTTTTTCTAGGTATGAATTTTTTTGTTATGGTAAAATAATAATACCCTAGAAATCAGAGAAAAAAAATAGAAAAAAAAGATGGAAAAGGGGCAACTTTTGATTGTTTAATGATTTCTTTCTAAGCTATATAACAAATTTCAATGCTATATCTTTAAAACTAAGGGAGACGATAGAATTTGAAGGTCATTAAGTATAGTTTTGAGATACGGTCATTCAAAGTTTTTCTTTGTGTTTTTACAAAGACAATATTAATTAATTATGATTATTATGAATTTTATGATCTTTTTTGGATATCAATAAACCAAAACAAAGTTATTTATCATAATTTAATCATAAATGAAGATCCCTTTGCTCAATATCTAGCTTCCTTAGGCGAGACAGTCCCTCCTCCATCATATCTCTCCTTCACTAACGCTGCTAATTTTGCCAATATTTCCTACGTCTAAATTCTTATTAGAGTAAATTTTCTTCTTCCTCATGTTAGCGAGATGTTGAAATTGTGTTTTCCTCTTTGGCATGATGAAATTCTTGCCGAATGTGATAAAAAAAGACGTAAAAACAAGTGAATGTCAGAGGTCAAACTCTTAACATGTACTCTCTGTGAGGTTTGTGGTAGAATCGGAGGGCGAAGGGTGTAATATCCGTGTAACACGTTGTCTTGTGACTCATGGAATCTATACAGATGCCATTGCTAATAATTTATTTTACATTAAAATTTAATAATTATCAAAATTTACAATAATAGAAGAAATACTGCATTTTCTTTTAGGGAACAATGTTTTTGGTTTATTGAGTTACTTTTACTAATTACCCTGTAACTATGAAAGTAAGAGGAATTTTGACAAAATATTTCGTATACACATTCTCTATTGCCATAAGAAGCTCAGTGAATTTTTTCAGGATTTTGTGTTTTTCTTCCTATACCCATATGTATTGGCATTCCGGCCGGGCCTCTCAACACTCATTTTTCCTTTGCCTACACATACATCGAATAGTCTAGTCTATTCCTTACACATCCTTTTCTTTTGTAATACACCTGTCAACACTTGTATAACCCAGGGATTAACTACTGCACTGTAATTGTTCAGTGGGTGCTTTCCTCTTGATAAGATTAGAAGAGAGACTTTTGCTATGGTAAGCAGCTCTTCTAGAAGAACACTCCAAAATCAAACCATTTTTCTCTAGTCTTGGGTAGAACTATAGCCTCTATACCATGGTCTTCCCTGTCTTTGGTTAGAGTTCTCTTGCTTGTGGGTACACCTAGGCACACTATTCTATGTTTCCTTTCCTCTCTGGACTATTTTCCCTGATGGAGCCCTTGGGCTTATAACATCATGCTTCTCCAACTAGGGTTGTAGTTTAGCAAGTAATAATAATCATAATTCACATTGTGGAAGATTGATTCCTGCCTAGGACCTTAAGTTAAAGCTCTTTACTGGGGAAGATACTGCTGTGGTTTTGCTTGCCCAGCTGACATTCTAGGGCACGTCTCTTAAGATGATACTGGAACTAAAACCAGAGACCATTAACCTTTTATTAGTCTGGTGTAGGCAACCATTTAATACGCCATAAGAAGAAATTTAATGAAATTAATGAATAAAACAATCCCTGACAAAATTCTTTTTGTTAGTTACGGGAATAACTGTGTGTATGCATAAAAGAATAATGAGCTGGGTTGTAAACTAAGGCTTACTAGTTATGAGGATAGATTTACAGTTCTCATCTGTCAGAGGATGGCATTCTTTGTCCTTGATAGAAGGTTTGTATCTATAGTAACTTTTCATGGCAAGAAAAATGACACTGTTAGGAATCTTTTTATTATGAACTATTTTGCAGCTATTGATTTATTTCTTTCAGGGTACTCAGGATAGTGGAAGTTTAGGACGAGGAAATATTTCTCAGCGAAATGTCCGCCCAAGTGGTAAAAAGGTTCCTCCAGAAGTACCAAGGAGATCGTCATCAATAAAATCAAATGAAAGTGGTGGTAGCATTGATAGGTAGGTTCAGCTAAAGACTTGTACATCTCTTTATTTATGTTATACAAAAGGTTATATTCAATGTCATACTATTTTTGATATACCATTACACTATAATTGGGGAGTTTTCAAAAGGTTTTAAGGTAATTATTTTGTATAGAAATAAAGTATGTACAGACTTTTGATTATTTTTGGGACAGTATTACACAAGGTCTTGAAAATAACATATACCGTAACAGTACTGTATCATTTTCAACTTATTCTCCTCTGTTATATGACCAAGTATTCTGTTCTGTCCTTCTCAATGAGAGAATGCCTTGACAAAGCCACTCTCCTTCAACATGAAATAATTTTTCAGCGATGAATCCTTGTGACAGATGAGAGGGCTCTCAAACTGGGGAATTATTTTTTTCCCCAGTTTGAATCAAGCTTTCTCACAAAAATTTGTTTATTTGTTATCATTACTTAACCCCCTTCATATTTTATCAACTGTCTCCCTCATTACATTGCTGTCATACCTCTCTTCTTTTCACTGTCTAGATTTTTGAGAAGGAATGCAATTGCTGGGATTGGAATTACTTTCAAAACCAAGTGTGGGAGTTCTGGGGATCTTGCCAACTACCCAATAATGTTTGAACCAGAGGATTGCAGAACTGTCTCTGAAAAAAAAAACCTGGCCAAGATTGCAGGGGTGGGAATATTTTTCCAGATAGGACTCATGACATTCTGTCTGGTTCACTCGTGATTGTAGTTTTGAAATGCTCACAGTCCCATCAAGCAAGTTTAGCTTATAATTGAACCACCCTGATGATGGTGGTAACATTCCTTTACGGTAGAGTAGGGAGTGGATATTTGGGAGTCGCCTCTCACTTGAGTCATTGGTGTAGGAATTAATACCAGAAAGGGCTAATGGAGTCTTTTCTATGATTTCAGCATCTGAGTAGGGGAATAACCAGTGGGAACGCAGGAGGATGGTAGCAAGTTTACGGGTGGGGGGGGGGGCGCGAATTTTAAAATCTGTCTCAAATACGGTCGGGCTCCAGCTTCGTACTGCCTTTCATTGTCCGAAACATTTTTCGTGACCCGAGTCGTAAAATTCTTCGCATCGCCTTTCGTGAAATAAAAATTTTGTGAGATGATTCTTTCGTAGCTAGAGGTTTGACTATCTTTTTCAAAGTATAAAACGGATTTTGATCAAAGTGAAAAATCTATTTTTGGGTAATAGAGCCATGTCGTCCTGATGGAAGGGTTCCTATAGGTAGCCTTCTAAGGGATATTTGCTACAGTGATACTCCCAGTGAATTAAACCAAAGATCTCTAGGATTCCAACTCCTGGCACGAGTATCCAATAAAGGATATTGTATAATATCAGGGGACGTATTCTAGATACGACACATGGCAATCTTCACCCAGAATACATTTAACGCTTCGATGTAAGGGGGAAGAGTGGCAAAGAAAGGGGTGCCGTTTTAGGTACCCGGTGGATCTCCTTCCCTACTACTACCGCGACGCCATTCCTATTCTTGCCGTTAAACAGAAATGGCCACAGATAAAGTAATTTTGGGAGGGATCAGTATAAGGGTGAGTTCCATCAGGACGACATGGCCCTCTCACCCAAAAATAGATTTTTTACTGCGATCAAAATCTGTTTTTTGGGCTCAGGCTATGTCGTGCTGATGGAAGTATACTAAGAATTGTCTTGAAATTACTATTACCTGTGTGTTTGTGTATGTGCCTTCTACCTTGAATAGATTTCCTTATCTGGTCTACTAAACCTATATGTGAAATTCCAGAGATCTGTCACTTCCACTAAACCTGGAGCTGGTTTAGTGCCTCCTGCCCCCAGCAGGGAAATGTCGATGTCGACAATAAGGATTCAAGGTTTGTATTTCCCGTTGGAACAAAAATGAAAACATTGAAGCATACCTTTTTACTTACCTTAAGAATGTAAGTTTATTCCTCTAGAAAACATTATTGTGATTTCAAGGATCTAAGCCCCATGGAGGGGTTTTAGTGAAACTCTAGCATACTTTATTAGCTTATAACTTAGGGAGCAGTAATAAGACGCAAATACGGTTAAGTATTTTATTATGCAACTAAATTATCAAATGTAGTTACAACAAAGTATGAATCTGATCCAGCATTACAACACACCAAAACACATATTTTCTCGTGTAGAAAACATATACAAATACATTATCAGAATAACGCCACTCAATGGAGATGTGAAACCAAATCTATCTGACATAGTCAGATGTTCGGAAATGCATAAACACCGTAATGCAAACGTTCACTCTGCACTGTTGTATAGATCAGATATGCACCTGCACTGAACAGTATGTCAACCATAGTTGTGATCTGCACTAGTGGGTAGGTATACCTATGCACCCGATGCACTGTAAAGTCCCAAAACAGTCCACTGTTCATCGCAGCACTAGACGACGGGTTTAATCACACTACCCGCCGCCACCACAAAGTGTTTTATCTCATGTACTTGCTTCGCGTAATGTTTTTAGAAGACCCTTGATTATTTCCACCCGGTGTATGAGCGGAGTCTCTCAAAGCTCATGTGTTGAAAGAAGCTCAACGAAGAAACAACTTTCCTCGGATCGTGACCTGCGGGTGTACTGTCAGGATCCGCTCTGCGAATAAAGTAGGTGAGCTTCGCTCAGTTGTCTTAAAGATAGGTTTGATCCTGAAGTTTCGCCTCCAAAGAGCTGTCCTCCTTTGAAGTTTAAAGTTCTTTGAAGATAGACTTTAAGACACTCTACTGGGCACAGAGAAGCATCTTCCTTCAATGGGCAGATTCTCCAAGGACCCCACCTCTTAGTGGGTAGCTCATTCTTGGCAAGAAAGGCAGGATCAGGAAACAGGTTAAGTTCTCCTGAGTCCAGGAACTGAATATGGCCTTCGTTTCTGGATAAGGCCACTACTGAATTTCACTAACTCTAGCCCCTGAGGATATTGCGAACAGAAAAATGACTTTCTGTGTTAAATCCTTTAGAATAACAGTCCTTAGTGTCCATGTTCAAAGCATAGTGCTAGACTTTGTCCAAAGACCACGTGATGGGCTTTGGTGGGGCTGCAGGCTTGAGTCTTGCTCATGCTTTTGGGATCTTATTAAAGATTTCACCTGAGAGGTCCACCTCAAAAGCGTACAGAAGTGGTGTAGCCAGGGCCGATTTACAAGATGTAACTGTAGTAGAGGCCAGGCCTTGTTTGTGGAGGTGTATGAAGAATGCAAGACAGAAATCTATCGATATCTCTGTCGGTTTCCTTGTTTTCACAAAGGTCACCCATTTCTTCCATGACGATTCGTATTGCCTCCTAGTCGAACTTGACTTGTACTCCTCGATGAAGTCAACTTTATCCTTTGAGATTCCGAACTTTTTGTTCGCTGCTAAGTCGAGAAAATCATGAGATGTAGGTTGCTGGTTCTCGAGGATGAAGTGTAGACAGTCGACTTCTGGACCAGTTGAGACAGCTCTGGATTCGGTAGTGGAAACGGAAACAGCTTCAGTTTCAACTCTAGGACGAGAGGAAAATAATTGCTTTTTGGCCACTTGGGGGATACTACTGCTGCTGTCCCTCTGATGAATCTTAGCTTGTCGAGGACTCTTAGCAGGAGATTGGTTGGTGGAACATGTTAAAATGTCACTATGGTGACATTATGGACTATTCCAAATAAAACAGGTGAAAGAAGCATTAAGAATAACACGTGTGCAGTGTGTCCTTTACACAAGTGTGAACAGACAGTAATGACAGAAATTTAGAATAGAAAATTTTCTGAATTTTCATTTTAGTGGCATTATAATGGTTTCTTTTCAGATGAAACAAGTATTTCTGGCATTACCAGTATATTTATGCTTAAATTATTTCACAAACATTTTATATTCTATAAAATGCAGACTGATTTACATATTTTATTGATTGTCAATAAAAAACCATTTGAAATCTGCGTCTTATTCGCCCCAAATCCAGATAAATAAAGTTGTGTTAGAGAATTATTAATGATCACCCTTTTATTTGCATAATAATAAAAGAACAACTAGAAATTTGTTCCTACAGGTAAACAAACCTTCTTTATGTGTGTACATACCTAGTTTCTACACAGATAGATGCTGATGCTGACTTATACAAACAATTGTTTCTACATAGATACAAACCTGTCTGTCTTTGCATACAGTTGGCTCTGTATGCCCAGGGGAGGTGTCAGTTGCTCATACATACATTTGTTCGTTTTCAAATACAAACTCTAATTGGGAAGGTATACAATGAGACTGGTATACCTGTTTGGTTGCTAAGCTATTCATATGAAATATGCAATCCTCGAGACTTTTTCCAGTCTGACATGACTCCTCCCTGTAGGGGGCAGGAAGCACTAACATGGTTCATGATTAGAAGAAATGATGTATAACGGTAACATTATATGTCTCTAGGTCAGTGACCAAGGAAATCCTGTCTTGAGGTTAAGGCACAAATAAAAAATCCACAGATACATTAATGCTCTGATAAACTTCCATCAGGACGACATGGCCTGAGCCCAAAAAACGGATTTTGAGCGATGCGAAATCTATTTTTGGGTGAGATAGCCATGTCGTCCTGATGGACCCGCCCTCCTTTTCATGAAAAGGGCTTGACAGGACCCCTCCCGAAAGTACTATAACTGTAGCACCTCGCTTAACGCTACAAGGAATAAACATGGCGGTGATGATGACGTCATCTAGAGACTCAAAACAGTAGCGGAGGAGCGGTAACTTATTAACAGCTCCTCTTCGTTTTTGCCACTTTTCCCCCTCGAAGCGTAAACGCTATTCGGGGTGAAGATAGCTATGTGGCGTGTCAAGAATACGTCCTCTGATATTATGCGATATCCCTAAAAGGTAAAATTAGGGATATTCGCGCCAGGAGTTAGAATTCTGGAGACCTTAAGGTAAATTCTCTGGGAATATCACTGTAAGTCAAATATACCCTAGGAAGCTACTCCTAAAGGAACTTCCATCAGGACGACATGGCTATCTCACCCAAAAATAGATTTTTCGCTTCGCTCAAAATCCGTTTTTTATTTCCATCATTTTCCATACATTTTTTTCTTTTGCAAGAATTTTCTTCCACTTTCTAATTTTCTGAAATAAGATCCTTCTGTCTCTTGGTATGCATGTCTGTTTATTGTTTTTTTTTTCGGTACATATTTTTCAACAATTTTCTCCAGTATTTTATACAGTATGTCCGTATTTACCTGTATATTATCACTTACGAACACATTTTTCCATTCTTTGTTCAGTTCTTCATTTATTTGTGACCATTTTATATTCTTACTATAAAAATTATATTTTCCATATCCATCCCAACGTTTTGTGCTTTGATTATCTCTGCGATCACTTGCTTTGGAATGGACTATTAATTCTATGACATTGTGGTCTGAAATTTCTGTGTTATACACTATTATTTCTGTAACATAATTCACCTCATTCACAAATACTAAATTAGGACATTTTCCTTTTTTGTTGGACTGTGGTTTATTTGTTGCATATTATGTTCTGATAGCATATCTTGAAGCTTTTCAAATTGCCTCTTATCTCCTGCGCTACTATTACTCTCTTTTTTTAGATATACAGTATATATACAACCACTTTCTTCTATCCGTTCTTTCCAATCCACGAAAGGAAAGTTAAAATCTCCGGATAGGAGTATATTCCAGTGTTTATGGTTTCTACATAAATCTATTTTTTCTATTATGTTAAACCCCTTAGTATTTGGTGGTCTGTAAACTACAATATTTACTAGCTTTTCAAATTCAAATTCTACCGCAATCAATTAACATTCTGTGTTGCTGTATTTTTCACAGACTTTTCCTTGATTTATGTCTCTTCCATATATTGCAGTTCCCCCTTGATTCCTATTTGTTCTGTCTGATCTATATGTTTGGAAACCCTTTATCTGGTCAACACTGCCAGTCTCTTGGGAATACCATGTTTCACTTATATTTAATATATCTATTTTTTCAATTTGGTTTAGTTCTTCTAAGAACTCTATTTTCCTTTTAGAGTTACTCCTGACTAAACCCTCTGCATTCATCACTATTATGGTTTGTGTTTCATCCCCATTATTTAATATTGGTAATATGTATTTTCTCATGCTTCCCTCCTGTTCTGATATGATGTTCTTTTCTTCATTTCCATGAATTCTGCCTTTAAAAAATCCAACTTTTCTATTATATTTGCTCTTTCGCCTTCATGTTTTTTTTTTTTTTTTTTTTTTGTGAATACCTGCAATTATCCCCATATCTGCCCCAACCCCTGGCATAGTAATGCATTCTTTGTAGTTGGGCTCTAATTGTGCATATTTGGGTTGAAAGACATCATATCTTGGAGCCTTTTGTACATAGCGCGGTATATACTCAGCTTTTTTTTTTTTTGTTTCATTTTTGCTTTCATTTTTCTTTTCTGTTTGCTGAGTTTTCTTACTTTCATTCATGGTTACAGGATGCATATATCGACATTTTTTGTTGAATTTGCATCCTTTTTGCTTCTTTTAGGTTTTTGCATATTTTTGGATGGAGATCTCTGCATTCGTCTCTATATCTGTCTAAATATGCATATTTACCATATATTTCATAATTGTGGCATATCTTTGGATGCTTGTAGTAGCATCTTTCACCAAATCTGCAATTCCCTCTTTTCAGCAAATTGCAGACTACATCTTTCTTTTCTTTTTTTTCTTGTTCTTGCTCTTCCCTAAAAGTATGTAGGTCCGGGTGGAGTCTCTTGGGTCTATTATTTGTTTCCATTTGATAATTTATTTCTTCGTAAGTATGTTGTTGGATAGCATCATAAGTTATATCAATGATTTCCTCTGCATCCTTACACATATCCTGTTAATTTTTCTTTTCTTCTTCTTCCCTCTTAATGAGAGAATGCCTTGATGAAGTCATTGAGCTTCAGCACGGCATTCTATTCCCGTGCTGAAACTTGGTGACGGGCAAGAGGGCTCTCGAACTTGGGGAAATTGCTCCCCCAGTTTGAATCTAAATTTCTCTCTTTCTTATTTTTTTCTTCCTCTTTATATTGCTTCAACCTTCTCCTAATATTATAAACGTTCCTTCATGTTGCTGTCCCAACCCTATGAGTAAAATTTCCCATATGAATATGTGTATATATTTACATATATACTGTATGTATGTTTATTATTTTTTTTTTCTTTATGGCATGGATGTTTCTACATCTGTTATTGCCACTTGGGTGGGTCTTTCTACATCCGGTATTGCTGCCTGCTTTGATGAATGGGAAATGTGTCATGGTTGGGAGGTGTTGTGCTCAAAGCTATATGTGAGAGTATTGGATGATCTCAGCCATCCCGAATATGGTTTGGACCTTTTTGGCGGAACTATTCTCAAGTGTTGGGTCTTCGGAATCCAGGGGGATCCAATGCTTGGGGTAGGACTCTCGGCTTTTGGCCGGAAGCCCGTCATTACAGACATGGGGAGGATGATTCCATAGTTTCTTGGTCTCAGTCCTAACAGGCGGGTTCAGCTTACACCTGTGCCTCTATATCTGTTTTGATGCTATCCTTCGGGTAGGGTATGGAGTGGACCATCTGGGAAGTATACTCTCACTGTGCCGGTAGTGGAGAGTGCAAATTTCCTTCCCAACATGTGATGCCTTAATGTTGTCAAGCAGGTAAATCAAACTATTCAAAAAATCACTCTTCTCTTCTCTTTATTCTGATGGATTCTTGTGACAATGACCCCACCTCCCCTGGATATGCTGACTGGCCCCCGGCACTGTTGATGACCTCTGGCAATTCATTTAAAGAAAACTCCGTTGACGACGTAGGAACTAAAAAGGACAATTCTTTAAACATTCGGAAAAAGGGTAATTTGGGCAACACAGGAAAACTGAATGTCCTGCACGTTACCCAAATCCTATTAGAAGCTAATTATGATGTGCTACATAAAATATTTGAGTGTTATGGATTAATAAAAGAAATTAGAATGAAACTTCAAGATGATAATTGGGAATCTTGGTTATCATTTAATTGTTATGAGGAAGCATTTAATGCAAGCCGTAATATTGTTGATATTAAAGTAGGTAATATGAGTGTTATGGGTGCTCTGTGTGATGGGGGGCCACCTAAAGATCTGGATGTCTACAGACCAGCAGACTGGGCTGATAAAGATATAGAGGCAGATATGCCATCCCAAAGAAAGCCAAAACCACCAGTGTGGCTTCTTGCTCAATCTGTAGGAGGTACGGAAAATTATTTCAAGATATGCAAATTTCTTCAGAGGAAAGTAGGTACGATCGCACCTGGAGATACATCTCGATTCGGGAAGAAAAGTTACTTGATAAACGCCAAGTCATACACAGTCTGTTATACTGTCCAATTTGAAGACAGTAAATGATGATATAAAATTGGACATCAAACCCCATCTAAACTTTAGCTATGGAAGGGGAGTGGTTTTCAATAGGGATTTATATGAATTTACCGAAGAGGAGATATTGGCTATGTGTCCTCTATCAGTGTGGAAAGTACATAAAGTACCTGGAACATCAATGATTGTTCTTACTTTCCAGGATGCCGATGTACCTTTCCACATAGACATAGAAAACGAAAGGATTAGAGTTCAACCTTTTAAGCAGAAGCCATTGCAATGTTATAATTGCTTTAAATTTGGACATCCTTCCAAAGTTTGCAATAATGAAAAAATTTGTAATACTTGCTCCAATATTTACCATGGGGAATGTACACTTGAGGCAAGGTGCTTAAACTGTAACTCTAATCTTAAATCTAATGATAGGAGCTGCCAGTTTTATAAGTTAGAAGAGGCTGCCCTCAATAAATCAATTATTGAACATGTAAGCGTGGGGCATGCCAAGAGATTATTAAATAAATCTAATACTTATGCAAAGACATTAAAAACAGGAGATAAAGTTCCTCGGAATCATCTCACCCACCTACTACTGTAGGTAGTTCTCGAAAAAGGAATTCACCATCTATTGATAAAGTGCTGCATAAGACAAGAACATCTCCTAAAGATTTATCATTGAGTATCAACAAAAAGACATTGCCCACCACTATCAAACCTTTGTCCCCCATTACAAAGGATAGTACTAACCTCTCCCAGGCCATATCCTTGCCTGATTTAATGGAGATTCCACCTGACACCAAGTTATCAGGTGTACCTGTAGTGGGGAAAGTACAAAAACCTGGTAACTCACAACCTATTAATCGTAAAAGAGAGAGACCTCCATCTCTCTCACCCCCATCCATAAGAAATACTAGAATTATGACATCAAATAAGTATGATGTTTTGTCTGTTGATGTTGCCGATCAACCAGAAGACAATTTAAATAAATCAGAAATTCAAGTTGAGGTCCACCATCCCCCTCAACAAATATATAAAAAAGATACAAAGAAAAACACCAACGTAAAACCCAACATAACAAGACCATCTCTGAAGAAACCTACAGGTAATAATGTTAGATTAAAAACTGCTAATGGGAAGACCTCATCCAAGATGTCTTCCCGAAATAATCCATAGTTTTCTCCGCAATTTTGCAATGGAACTGTCAGGGTTTAAGGGCGAAATTTGAAGAACTTAAGCTCCTAATTCGTGAACATTCCCCCATAATTGTATGTCTACAGGAAAGTATGCTTGATGCTAACACTCCTAGTCCTTGAGAGTATGTTAGCTATAGAACACCATATAATCATCAAGCAGGGAGCCATGGTGGAAGTCTCATGTACGTTCGTCGAGATGTTCCCCAAATACTTATGTCTATATGTACAAAACTGCTGGCAGTGGTTGTACAAATTGATATAGGAAGAAAATATACAATATGCTCTCTCTACTTGCCTCCAAATGATAATATTTTATATGGTGATTTAGCAGAGGTCATTTATCAACTCCCTCAACCATTTCTCTTACTGGGAGATATGAATGGTAGACATCCTTTATGGGGTGATATTTTAGCAAACACAAGGGGCAATATTATCTCATCAATTGTGGAAAATGAGGATGTGGGACTCCTTAATACAGGTGAGCCCACACACTTCCATGTTCAGACAGGTACCTTGTCATGCATTGACCTTTCAATTGCAAGCTCTAACTGCCTTCTTGATTTTGATTGGAGGACATTAGATGATTGGCATACTAGTGATCATGCACCAATCATTATAAACACCAACAAGGGTCCGCCTTTACAAAGATCGCCACGATGGAATCTTGACAAGGCAGATTGGGTTAAATTTTGTGAGCTAAGTGAAATCGAAGGGAGTGCAGATCAGTTTGAAAGTATTGATGATGCCATAGACCTACTGAATGGAACTCTCCATACAGTAGGAATCAATTGGATTCCCAAAACCACAGGAATATTCAAAAGACAACCAGTCCCGTGGTGGTCTTCAGAATTAACAGCCTTGCACAGAGCCACCAGAAAATCTCTTGACTAGATGGCGTAAACACCGTACGGAGGAAAATTTGATAACGTACAAAAATTGTAGAGCACAGTTCCGCCGTGCCATGAAAGAAGCTAGACGCCAATCTTGGGTGGCTTTTGTTTCCTCCATTAATAGTAGGACACCACCATCTTCTGTATGGAGGAAAGTAAAAAAGATTGCAGGCAAATTCACCCCAAACCCACCACCAGTGTTGAAAGTGAATGGTCAGTATGTGACTGAAGGAATTGAAGTTAGCAATGCCCTGGCTGACCATTTTTCAAATGTATCATGCAAGAGTGTAGCAGCTCCTGGTCACCAGTACAGGAGCATTGAAGAAAAGAAAATTTTAGATTTTGCGACAGGAAGGGAAGGGTCATATAATTCTCCTTTCACTGAAAGAGAATATGATTCGGCACTTTACACTTGCAACGATACAGCCCCTGGACCCGATGGAATTCCATACGCAATGATTAAACATGTACATTTTAATACAAAGTTGTTTATTTTAAGCATTATTAATAGAATATAGCATGATCATAGTTATTCAAGTGTTTGGGAACTAGCCATTATTTTAGCCTTTTTAAAACCTGGTAAGGACAAGTTTTTAGCAGCAAACTACCGACCTATTGCATTGACATCTTGTTTATGTAAAATTATGGAGAAGATGGTCAATGCAAGATTGATGTGGTACCTTGAAAAGAAGGGTATTTTATCACCCATTCAATGTGGATTCAGAAAAATGCACTCAACGACTGATGTGCTGATACGACTTGAGTCCTCCATTTGTGAAGCGTTTACTTCCAAACAGCACCATGTGACAGTCTTTTTTGATCTTGAAAAGGCATATGATATCACGTGGAGATACGGTATACTTAAAATAATCCATGAGTTAGGATTAAGAGGAGAGCTACCACTATTCATTCAGTCATTTCTTTCACATAGAGTTTTCCAAGTGAGAGTTGGGGAAGCTCTATCAAAGAGTAAATGCCAGGAAGAAGGAGTTCCTCAGGGGAGTGTGCTGAGTGTAACCCTTTTTGCACTAGCAATTAATGGGATATCCTCAGTCATTCCCCGGGATGTTCTCGCAACATTATTTGTCGATAATCTCTCCATATCATTTGCTGGGACTAGAATGGCAATGGTCGAGAGAAAAATCCAACTCTCTATTGATAAAATTATCCAGTGGGCTGACATGAATGGATTTAAGTTCTCGACAAGTAAAACTAAAATTGTCCATTTCTGTGGTATCTGGGGAGTACATCCAGACCCGGATACATACATCAAAGGTCAATGGATCCCATGTGTAAGTGAAGCTAAATTTTTAGGGTTGATATTTGATTGTAGGCTTACATGGGTTTCTCACTTAAAAGCATTAAAAGCTAAATGTCTTGAAGCTATGAATCTTTTAAAGGTATTGTCCCTTACATCAGGGGGGGCAGACCGCAATACAATTTTAAAATTAATACAAGGCCTTGATTTTTTCCAAAATTAGTTATGGATGCGAAATATACTCCTCAGCAACCCCAAGCCGGTTAAAAATATTAGATTCTATACATCATACAAGTATAAGATTGTCCACAGGAGCCTTTAGAACCTCACCTATCTCAAGTTTCCTTGTGGATGCTGGGGAGTTGCCTCTAGACCTTTACCGAATGTCCTCTATTATTCGGTATTGGTTTAGATTGCAAAGACTCCCTAATTCTTCAGCCTTTCAGACTGCAAGCCTTGTAAGGCACTCAACCTACTTTCAGTTGCACCCAAAATCTCCTCAACCTTTTGGGTTTTGGGTAAAACAATTATTAAACAATCTGGATATAATAGAATTAAGGTGCTTCCAATCAAGGTATCAACGCCTCCATGGAAATTACCTGACATATCTTTTTGTAAATACTTTATTGGAGTTAAGAAGAATATGACTGACTTAGAATCCAGGTCTCTTTTTATGGAACATGTTGAAGAACATAGGGGATCGACTTTTATATATACTGATGGCTCCAAATCTGATGCTGGCGTTGGATTTGGAGTACATAGTAATGATTTTAATTGTAGAGGTCCACTTCCTCTAACAGCATCCATATTTACTGCCGAACTGTATGGCATACTAACCGCTATTGAAAAAATAGCTTTGGAAAAGGAGGGTAATTTTACAATTTTTAGTTATGCAAGGAGTGTTCTTCAAGCTTTAGAAGTTTTTAATTCTAGTAACCCTCTAGTTTTAAAGATTTTCGAATGGCTTTTTATTATTGGACGGAGAGGTATAACAGTTCGATTTTGTTGGGTTCCAGCACATGTAGGTGTGTCTGGAAACGAGAAGGCAGATTTACTGATGAAGAATGAGGCATCCGAGTTGCTACCTAGGAGGAATCCCATTCCCTGTAATGATTTCCTACCTTACATCAAGAAATTGGTTTGTAATAAATGGCAACAGCACTGGGATAGTCAAGATGGCAATAAAATGAGGGAAGTAACAAATATCATATCACCTTGGAGTTATAACATGATACCCCGAAAATGGGAGACGACTCTTTGCCATCTCCGTATTGGTCACACACGGTTGACACACGAGTTTCTGCTGAAGGGACAACACCATCCGTATTGTGAGGACTGTATGGTACCTTTAACAGTGAGGCATTTGTTGACCGAATGCCCTAATTTTACTAACTTAAGAAATAGATATCTGTTTGAGGCTCGAGGTGAGGATGGCAGGTTCATCCTTGCCAAGATTCTTGGACATGATGTGTCCTACTATGCGAGCGGAATTTTTAGATTTATTTCAGAAGCAGGTCTTCTGAAAACTATTTAACTATTGTAATGACTTCTTAACTTTTATGTTTTAATTGAATTCTCTCTTATTTTTCATATATAATAAATGCTATCGGCATCAATGACCTTAGATGTCAGGATGCCAGAAAACTTTCAATCAATCAATCTTCTTCGTCTTCTTCTTTTTCTTCTTCCTTTTTTTTATCTTCAACTATTTGCAAATTCAGTCTCGACTTAATTATATTTTTTATCCAGACTAAGCATGTTGAGCAGAATACCTTTGTGTCTCTATTTCTTATTCTTTGCTGTATTTCAGCACATGTAGGGTGTGTTGGAACATGACATGCGTCGCATTATCTGATCAGTTGTTGAGGAATAATAATGGAATACCATATCTCACATGTATTACACCATTTTGGCATTCTTTTTCCCAATGCATCAATCAACATATTCACCATATTTGACTTTTTATTGTTCTTTGATGGAATGTGTGGATCTGAAGACTATGAAGCGCGGAGTAGATTATGAATGGGGAAATATTGAATTAAAAGCTCAAGACAGAGATGACTGGCAAAATCTAACCAAGGCCCTTTGCGTTAATAGGCGTAGGAGAGATAAAGATGAAGAAGATGATTTAGATAATATTAGAAATGTAACTAAGAATATAAAAGCTGATAACCTCTTTGTTTTTCATCCCTAGGACCATAAAGAGCATCCTTATTAATTCCTATCAGAACAAAAAAAAATAGAATTCAGAGTTTTCAAAGTCCTATTTGACAATTGTGACAAAGCCTATGTGGGGCAAACAGGTTGTTCTGAATTTCAAATATAGCTTTGAGAACTCAAGGACTTGTTCATCTTACAAGATTTGAGCATGACATCATCTGGAGTGGGTCATCTGCTTTTTATAGTGTCTGTCTGTACAGGAAAAAAAATCTGCAATCAGCCATCATAAACCAAACAAATAGTATGGATTTGTTGTAGGTGCAGTGGAAATCAGACATAGTGGACAACATCCTTCTGAATCCGATCATCAAAAGGATAATCCAACAAGACTGACTGCCAGATTACCAATCTGGGTAAAAAAAAAAAAATAATTAAAATATATACAGTATATATAAAAAAGAATGCATTTGGAAATATTAAATCTTGATAATTTTTCTCTCAACCAACAACAACCACCTAGATATTATTATTACTATTATTATTATTATTATTATTATTATTATTATTATTATTATTATTATTGTTGTTGTTGTTGTCGTTGTCGTTCTTGTTACTACTACTACTACTACTACTACTACTACTACTACTACTACTACTACTACTACTACTACTACTACTACAACCTTAGTTAGAAAAGCAGGATACTAAAAACCAAGGGCTCCAGCAGGGAAAAATAGCCCAGTGTAGAAAGGAAATAAATAAACTACAAAAGAAGTAATGAACAATGGATATAACATATTTTAAGAACAGTAACATCATTAAAATAGATCATTCATAAGTAAACTATAAAGAGACTTATGTTGGCCTGTCAAAAAAACATTTGCTGCAAGCTTGAGTATTTGAAGTTCCACCGATTCAGCTACCTGATTAGGAAGATTATTCCACATTTGGTCACAGCTGAAATAAAACTTTTCGAATACTGTGCAGTATTGAGCCTCATGATAGGGAAGGCATGACTACTAGAATTGACAGCATATCTAGTATTACAAACAGGGTGGTAATGTCTGGGAAGATCTGAAGGCAAAGGATGGTCAGGGTTATGAAAAATCCTATGCAACCTGCACAATGAGGTAACTGAACAAAGGTGGGAGAGATTAGTATCTAAATTAGGAATAAGAAGTTTAATCGACTATAAGTTCCTCCCCAACAATTTCAGAGATTCAGCAGCTGAAGACCAGACAGGAGAACAGTATTGAAACAAGGGAGAATGAAAGAATTAAAACACTTTTTCAGAATAGATTGATTACTGAAAATCTCAAAAGACCTTCTCAATAAGCCAATTTTTTGTTCAGTTGAAAAAGAGACAGACTAAATGAGTTTCTCAAAAGTAAATTCGCTATTAAAAATCACACCTGATATAAAAAATCACACCCAAATTTTAAAAGTCATACAAAGCTAGAAAAATTATCAATACTGTGATTGTGAATTTTAGGAGCCACTGTCCTTGACCTACCTACGGTGATACTTTTGAGTTTTGTATGGGGTCAACTTCATGCCCCATAATTTGCTCCATTCATTAATTTTAGCTAGATCCCTATCAAGAGATTTAGCAACCCCAGATCTACATTCGGGAGATGGAATTGATGCAAAGACAGTAGCATCATTTGCATATGCAAGAAGCTTGTTTTATAGGCCAAACCACGTGTTTTGTGTATATAGTATGAAAAGTAATGGGCCAAGCCGTTACGAACATTATCCCGAGGAATACCAGATTTCATATTCCTATATTCATTACGATGCCCATCAACAGAAACTCTTTGGGATCTATTACTTGAAAATTCAATAATGATGCTAAGAAAAGACTCACCTATTCCAAACTGTTTGAATTTTGCAAACAGGGACCTCATGATTAACATGGTTAAAGGCAGCACTAAAATTAATGCCAATCATATGAACTTCCTGACCAGAATCAAGGGATATAGTTTGTGAGAAGGGCATTGCCTACTCCCATGCCTTTATGAAAGCCAAATTGCAAACTAGGGAACAGATGATTATCTTCAGCAAACCTATTTAGATATTTTGCTAAAAGACATTAAAATATTTGAGAGATTATGGTAGTTATGGAAATTGGGTGGTAATCAGCTGGACTTGAGCTACCACAAACACATTTACATAATGGAGTAACATTACCAATTCTCCAACAATTGCTAACTAGCAGAAAAGGATAAACAACTTAGGAGCTAAGAAATCTGCAGTCTTTATGAAAAAACAAAGGAAAAATACCATTTGGGGCTATAAGGTCCATCAAGGGAGCTTTAATTTCACAGGAGCAAAAAGCTAATTTAGTTATTAAGCCTCAGGAAAACGATCGAGTTTCTCATTATTTTGCATATTGTCAAACACATCAGCTAAAAGGGTTTCATTTTCTTTTGGAAAGTGAGTGAAAGAGCCATCTGGCTTAAGTAAAGGAGGAAGTGTAACATGTACACCAAAGAGTGCAAATTTAAGGATAGCCCACCACTTATGTTATTGGGTTGTACCAGAAATAAGTTTTTATATGGTTGAATTGTATTCCTTTTCCAATGAAGCATAAACTCTCTGAGAAAAAACTGTTAGCTAAGTATATTTATTCCAAGTAAAATCTGATCTGTTACCCTTCCAAAGATGATAGGTCTCCTGCTTCTCCAAATAAGCATGTCTACAATCATCCTTGAACCAGGGTTTGTCTTTCACTGGGTACTTTAACACACATTCTCATTTAAAAGAACAACAGGATTAACACAGTTATACAATTGTGACCCATTCAAATAAAAAAAAATCACTCAACATACAATTCCAACCTGCCTGAGATTTTATATAAATCTTACATTAATATGATACATCAGGGACAGGCTGTTCTGTCTTCACTACTAATGAAATCAAGACATGATCAGATGTCCCAACTGAAGAAGCAACCTTACTTGATATAATGCCAGAGGAATCTGTGTATAGTAGGTTCAAGCAGTTACCAGACCTGTGAGTAGCTTCACTTATGATTTGCTGTGCATGATTTAGAGACAAAGTCCAAAGCTCTAAAGCCATGGCAATCAGTGGGAGAAATAGAATTCAATCACAAACTTTTATTACTTGAATCTCATGACATCTACCTTCGTAGCAGGACAAATGTGAGGCCGGGTACTCAAACCTTATATATACCATTCCCCATGCCCTAGGAATGGCATCTCATTTCAAAATTATTGGCTTCTTTCTTAAAACCAAATATAAGAAGCTTAGATGAGTGCCTCATTTGAGAAACTGAGCCTAAAAGAATATCATACTGTCTGAGCACAACTTTAAGTTCTTGAATAAATTCATGCAGACTACGAACATTGCAATACAGTAGATGAAACTGGCGAAGTCTAGGACATACTGGTCCCAAATTTTGCTCACTGTCTCCAGACAGGATAAGTTAAATTTTTAGGTTTAATATTTGATTGTAGTCTTACATGGGTTTCTCACTTAAAAGCGTTAAAAGCTAAATGTCTCGAGGCTCAATATTTTAAAAGTATCGTCCCATACATCTGTAACTGAATTTGGAAAGAATCAAGGCCTTGTATAATTTCAAAAAAGTATTGTGATCTGCCCCTCATGATGGGCAGATCGCAATACTATTTTGAAATTATACAAGGCCTTGATTTTTTCCAAAATCAGTTACAGATGTGAAATATACTCCTCAGCCACCCCAAGCCGGTTAAAGATATTAGATTCAATACATCATGGTGGTATTAGATTGTCCACAGGAGCGTTTAAAACCTCACCTATCCCAAGTCTCCTTGTTGATGCTGGAGAGTTACCTCTAGATCTTTACCGAATTTCTGCATTATTCGATATTGGTTTAGATTGCAAAGACTCCCTAATTCTTTAGCCTTTCAGACTGCAAGCCATGTAAGTCACTCTACATACTTCGAGTTGCACCCTAAATCTCCTCAACCTTATGGGTTTCGGGTGAAACAATTTTTAAACAGTCTTGATATAATTAGAATTAAGGTGCTTCCATTTAAGGTATCATCAATGCCTCCATGGAAATTACCAGAGATATCTTTTTGTAAATATTTAATGGAGTTGAGAAGAATATGACTGACTTATAATCCAGGTCTCTGTTTATGGAACATGTTGATGAACATCGGGGATCAACTTTTATATATACTGATGGCTCCAAACCTGATACTGGCGTTGGGTTTGGAGTACATAGTAATGGTTTTAATTGTAGAGGTCCACTTCCTCTAACAGCTTCAATATTTACTGCCGAACTGTATGGCATACTAACCGCTGTTGAGAAAATAGCGTTGGAAAAGGAGGGTAATTTTACCATTTTTAGTGATGCAAGGAGTGTCCTTCAAGCTTTAGAAGTTTTTAATTCTAGTAACCCACTAGTTTTAAAGATTTTAGAATGGCTTTTTATTATTGGAAGGAGAGGTATACTGGTTTGATTTTGTTGGGTTCCAGCACATGTAGGTGTGTGTGGGAATGAGAAGGCAGATTCATTGGCGAAGAATGCAGCATCCGAGTTGCTACCAAGTAGGTATCCCATTCCCTGTAATGATTTCCTACCTAACATCAAGAAATTGCTTTGCAATAAATGGCAACAGCACTGGGATAGTCTAGATGGGAATAAAATGAGGGAAGTAACAAATGTTATATCTCCTTGGAGGTATGACATGATGCCCCGAAAATGGGAGACGTCTCTTTGTCTTCTCCGTATTGGTCACTCTCGGTTGACTCACGAGTTTTTGCTGAAGGGCCAACACCAACCATATTGTGACAACTGTTTGGTACCTCTAACAGTGAGGCATTTGTTGACCGAATGCCCCAATTATAATAACTTGAGGAATAGATATTTATTTGAGGCTCGAGGTGAGGGTGGCAGGTTCATCCTTGCCAAGATTCTTAGACATGATGTGTCCTACTATGCAAGTGGCATTTTTAGATTTATTTCAGAAGCAGGTCTTCTGAAAACTATTTAACTTTTACAATGACATTAAACTTATGGTTTTAATTGAATATTATTTTATTTTATATATATATATACATATATATATATATATATATATATATATATATATATATATATATATATATATATATATATATATATATAGACTAAATGATATCGGCGTCAATGATCTTAGATGTCAGGATGCCTGAAAACTTTAAATCAATCAATCATAAAACTTAGAAATATGAATAATGATAAAAACAAAATGTACATATATATATATTATATATATATATATATATATATATATATATATATATATATATATATATATATATATATACATATATATATATATATATATATATATATATATATATATATATATATATATATATATATATATATATATATATATATAGATAGATAGATAGATAGATAGATAGATAGATAGATAGATAGATAGATAGATAGATAGATAGATAGATAGATAGATAGATAGATAAATAGATAGATAGATAGATAGATAGATATAAATTAATTGAAAAAAATATGTAGAGATACAAAGTTGGATAAAATTGGTCAACATGGCAGAGCTGACACCATGCAAGGTTAAGTACCCTCCTGTGTAGCCACTATCGGAAGGGAGACACTAATTGTGATATTGAAAGTGACTACTTGTGAGGAAGATAAAGCAACAGATAAAGGAAAGACAACATTTTGAAAAACCACCTGGCCTCCATGACCCTTCTATCAAGCCTGTTCAACACACCATTTCAAAGAAAACAAGAGGAAGTGTACCCTTAACCAAAAATATTCTACCTCAAGACAGTGGAAGACCATAGTGCAGAGGCTATGGCTCTATCCAAGACTAAAGAACAATGGTTTGTTTTTGGAGTGTCCTCCTAGAAGAAGAGCTACTTACCATAGCTAGAGTCTCTTCTACCCTTACCAAGAGGAAAGTAGACATCGAACAATTATTGTAGTAATTAGCCCCATGAGTGAAGAAGAACTGTTTGGCAACCTTAGTGGTGTCAGGTGTATGAGGACATGAGAATGTGGAAAGAATATGCCCGACTAGTCAGTGTATGTTTAGGCAAAGGAAAAACGTGAGCCATAACCAGTTAAAGGACCTAATAACTGTCTAGCGATAGTTTATCAAAGGGTGTCTGGTGACTTGGCATACCTACTACCTAGATAAATATAAAATGAACTTTTTCATACATATTTTTACTGCGTCTGTGGAATTCGTGTTTCATTTTCCATCCCGATGATGGTCAGTGTGTATTGGCCGAAATATAGTTACTAATATAATTTCCCTTTTTTCCTTTATTTGTCTTTTGAACAAATATATTAAACTATTAGATTGTAGTTAGAAGATATATGTGTATATTTATGTCTATTTATATTTATACGGCTTAATGCTCAAGAGCACCAATATTTTTTTCTATTTTTATACTGATGTGCATATTGCATTTTCTCCAGAAATTTGTTTTATCGATATTTACCTCATAGATTTATGAAAAATTTCCCCATTTTCTTTCTTTTCAAAAGGTATATGCCTACAGTAATTTAATGAAACAGTCCTAGCAGTTAATGGTAGCACGGTAGGAGTTATCATTCTTCTGTTTCAAAGTTGCAAGTATTCCTTTTGCTTGACATCACAAGTCAGTATAGAAGGCAGCTGAGCATGTATATGAACATTTGGTGTTTATAGATATAAAATAATGTATTAAAGAAATTAGAATTCTGTTTATTTCTATGAATCTCCAAGATGTTCATATTGCTTATTCCCACACACTGATGGAGGTGGGACACTAGAGAAGAAAAGAGGTAGGTCAACAAAAATTTCAAATGTATAGCATAGCTAGAATTCTGGACTCAATAGATCTAGAACTTGATAGGAAGATCTCAAAAGCAATTTATCTAATAGGTCTCCAGATGGTATCCTAATGATATTTGGAATAACCAAATTGAAATCTATAACTTATGTTAAGGAATATAGAAGGCCACAGCAGCAGCCACTGTAGGACTTGCATGCTAATAATCGTCATCTGAGCGTCAGGATTTTTCAAGATATTATCCATCTAACACCAAACATGTGTTAGTACCTGGTGGGACTAGCTGAGAGAGAGAGAGAGAAAGCATGAAGTGAAGGGCTGCCTTATTAAATGTTTAACAATATTAAGGGTGTAAGAATATAATCTTACTGCCTTCCTCCAGAATGAGAGCTCAAATGGAAGGGGAGAATGAATCATTCAAGCTTCCATCCAACCACAAAACCGCTGCTAGTCACTGCCAGCCCCGTGTATGTGGATGGCAGTCCAAGAGAGGACTGAAGAACTCTCAACAGAACAGGGGTCTCCCACCGGCAGCTGTCACAGCCGACACAGCCTTTCCCGGAGCCATGCGTCCATAAAGGAAGACTGAGAGACTAGGCGACTGCATATGTAGGAGCCCGGCCGGCCCCGCAACCTACTCGGCAAGCGGGGAGATTGTAGGACGACGGCCACAGGGTTGCGATGGCTAGGCTATGGCTAAAAGACAGAGGGGGACAGGGAAAAGGGTCCTATATCAAGTGTGGAAGAAGGCGGCAAGGTTGCCGTCTTCCCACACAGGTGAGAAACTCTGTTTCAATATCGGCACCATCCTAGGCTGCAGAAGAATATCTATTCTTCAGTCTATTGTCTGCCGAAACTGTTAGGAGGCGGCGGCAGGATTGATGCCGCCTCTCAACAGGAGAGAAACATCGTTTCAGTGTCGGCGCCATCCTAGGCGATAGAAAAATGTCTATTCTTCAGCCTAGGGTCTGCCAACATAGGACTAGTCTTCCAGACCGCAGCAGAGAAGGTGGCGGCATCATACAACCACTTCAAGTGCGGCCTAGGGAGGCATAGCCTCCTATGCTGGCAGCTGAAAGCCGGCAGGGGAGTGACTACTCACCCTGCTGCTCGGCCACCAGCAAAAGACTGAATACTCTGAAGTTCTGTCGAAAACCCAAAGCCGGCTATCCACCGGCAAAGGTAAGAGACATAAAACACTAGCCTAGTCAAGCCGGAGTGTCTACTCTATGGCAAGACCAAGATAGGGTTGTCGCCTATGGCGGCCCTCAGAGGGAAAGAGGGATTACCCTTAAATCTCCACAGGAGACGAGTATCGATTTATATAATAATTCTAGGAGATATCTATCTCGGCATGAATTGATAAAACGATACACGAGGGTAAACAGGGAACATGTATGAAAGTATACTAAAGCGTCTAGGCTAGTTAGCCTAGCGCCGGGCGAGATTCGGTTACCTAAATCGCTGAAATTCTAACGTATACGATCGATGAGGAAGAGGAAATATATGCAATCAATATACAGTATCTTTACAAGTATAAAATGCCTAAATAGCTTCATATTTTAATGCTATTACAACTAGGAATGTCGTTCTATATCATGCAGGAAGGTAAACTGAAGCGCGTAGGCTAGGAAGCCTGGCGCAGGCAAGGATCGGTTACCTAAATCGCCGAAACTATAAAGAATACAATTGACATAATATATAACTTCCTAGTAAATATTTTAACTAAATAGCTTCGTAAATATTCATGCTATTATAGCCGGGAAAGTCGTTCAGATAACTAAATAACACATGCGTTATGAACGACAGCGCCCATGGCGCCTCCGGTGAAGGCGAAGCTCCAACTCTTAAAATTACTCTAATTTCACTGTGAGGCAGGAGCTAAAAATTATACACTGTAAAGATCAAATACTCAACTTTCCAGAGGCAGAAGAGGCTGGAGATTGCATAGTAAATCCTTGAAATCGAGCACAACGTTAGAGCAATGGGAAAACCACCGTGCGAAACCGCTACGAATATAGGAATAAGCGCCATCTAGATACTCAATAGTAGTACGGGAGGAAGGGTACCTCTATAACGGCTCCCCTTCTATTTTTGCCACTTTCCCCCTCGAAGCGAAAATGCTATTTGGGGTGAAGATTGCTATGTGTCGTATCAAGATATACGTCCCTTGATATTATGCGATATCCTTAAGAGAAATTTTAAGGATATTCACACCAGGAGTTAGAATTCTGGAGACCTAACGGTTAATTCTCTTGGAATATCACTGTAGCCAAATATCCCCTAGAAAGCTACCTATAGGAACCTACCATCAGGATGACATGGCTTGAGCCCAAAAATAATAATAATAATAATAGACTGACCAGACGGTACTACATTGGTCTCGGGTTACGGTTCATTTTCCCTTTGCCTACACATACATCAAATAGTCTGGTCTATTCTTTACACATTCTCCTCTGTCCTCATACACTTGACAACACTGAGATTATCCTACAATTCTTCTCTCAACGGGTTAATTACTGCACTGTAATTGTTCAGTGGCTAGTTTCCTCTTGGTAAGGGTAGAAGAGATTCTTTAGCTATGGTAAGCAGCTCTTGTAGAAGGACACTCCAAAATCAAACCACTGTTCTCTAGTCTTGGGTAGTGAAATAGCCTCTGTACCATGGACTTCCACTGTCTTGGGTTAGAGTGCTCTTGCTTGAGGGTACACTTGGGCACACTGTTCTGTCTTGTTTCTCTTCTTGTTTTGTTAAAGTTTTTATAGTTTATATATGAAAAATTTATTTTAATGTTGTTACTGTTCTTAAAATATTCAATTTTAATTGTTAATTAATTCTCTTATTTCCTTTTTTCTTTTCTTCGCTGGGCTATTTTCTCTGTTGGAGCCCCGGGCCTTATAGCATCCTGCTTTTCCATCTATGGTTGTAGCTTACCAAGTGATAATAATAATAATGATAATAATGGGTATCAACAGAGGAAACAGACCGTAATTTGGAACCAAGTTGGCAATAATCTGTCTAGTAGGGTAAAAGGCTCTTGCAATAGACATGAGGTTGAAATATTAGCCTTACTTAATATTTTAAATAATTTATAAAACTTGATCAAAATCAACTATATACCCGGTAGTTTATTTGGCTAAATAGATATTTCATGTTAAAAGATCAGGAATTTGGTTTGAAAATTTTTACTGCTGTTCACTTTTTCCCAAACAACTACCTACCACATCCAGAAAATTGTATCTGAGATAGGTAGGTTTTGTTAAAGCAAGTATGGCATTAAATCCTACAATTACCCTATTGGAGAAAAGAATTAACAGGTCAATCTTGTAAGGGAATGTCATACCTGGCCATTCAAACAAGATGCAGTCATACCTCTCTTCACGAAAGAATCTGCCTACAACATTTTCACGCTGTGAAACGAGATGCGAATGTTTTTATGACACATTACAAAAAAAGTTTTCATCTCAAGAAAAAAAGATTTGCCAGCCAGGCCGAGAATAAAATAGTCACCCATCAAAAAAAGTTAAAGAAAATGGGTTTACACAATAGAAAATGTAGCTGTAGTCAATAGTAGGTGTAACTATAATAGTAACAGTACATATGGTACTCTATATTTTGTATATGTACAGTATTGTACAGTATATATTGTATTATTTTCCATTTATTACATTATGTTCTAATAACTACTTAATTTACAGATATTAACAGTTAGTTTAGGTATATTGAATGTTTCAAATGTATTTGGCTGTACAGAATTTCATTGTGGTTATACTGTAGCTGTATTATGAGATTTAATTTGGTGTTTTGTAGGGTTTGGAACAAATTAGGCAATTTACATGTAAAGTATGACTCACAACATGAAAAAATCATATTATGAAAGCCACTCCACAACAAATTAATTTTGTGTTGTGAGGCATTACTGTACTTACAACTGGCACTGAAGTGTTGAGCACATGCTCAGGCCTGTGGCCAAATTCATATCACATTTAACGGCACCTTCCTATGGATTGGGATATCTTTGTAACGCCACCCCCTTAGTGATATTTATGTATTTATTTTGAGAATTAATTTTATTATTAACTATAGTTCTTAACAAAGTACAGAGACTCCATTTTGATATTTAAGATTTTTTTTTATCTTACAACCAGATGCATAGGCGTGATAAAAACATGAGTACTAGAAATTTCCTCACTAAAGTAATCCTGTGATGAACTAGTGGCCCAGCTTGTAAGGGAAGGAAAACACTGTCATCCAGACTGATCACAAGATGCGACCGACCAGCTGAGCTAGTACATCACCAATAATAATAATAAAATTTAAAAACATTATGGTATGAAACCGCCATCTGAATTAAAACTGAGTTATTTACGAGGAATTCCTTTAGCGAGAGGTGGGATATAAGGATCCAGCTACCGAACTTACTCATGGGCTTTGCAATCTAGATGTTTATAGAGCAACTAGGTATTATGCTTTAATGCGCAAGGATTAAGACGCAGGACTAAAGTAGTACAACAATTTGAGACTCATGCAGGAAGAACTCAATTTTAAAAGGTGCAGTGAACATTCAGAACCCTTACTAAAGGAACTCCATATAATGGGGACCACAAGACTCAACTATAGAAGTTGGGTTTGTATAAGCAACCGGCAGGCAAGCCAGACATACCGCCAACAAGAGAAGGCTCATTGTCCTTTGAGAATAATACTGTTCTCAACTCCATAGAAAGAGCAACTATTCTTTATGTTATTCCCTTTTAACAAAGAATTACTTTCCTTGGCTGTTATGAGCAACAAACGGTAGTCATTATGTTTATAACGTAAGCTATATCGTTGCGCAATGTATACTCTCCGGTTCTATAAACACTAACTTGGAAAATAGTTCCTGAGAGGAACTGTGTGATATCATACTCTTCATGGCTATTATTTAAAACTCATTCCTAGAGTACTATTTAACATTATCCAATAGACTGTTTTGAAAGGAAGGAAAATGGGAAAATTTTTTATAACTTTTGGGGGGTAAAAGTCTATAAAATGAGCTGGAGAAGAAGCAATATGAACATCAGTGGGGGTTCATAGAAATATGATTTATCTGATATGGCATTGTGTTGAAATGGATTCCTATATAAAATGGAGCCCTATTATCTTTTCATAAATTAATTCCTTACAATTTATGTATAGTATGATTTTGATACATATACCGGCAAATGAATAATGAATAGTTTCCATGTAGAGAATTAATTCAATGGTGGTTTGTTTATTGGTTTAGCTCTGCTGTATTGTCTTCTGCAAATCATAGAGTTCATTGCCACCCTCCATCCCTGACACCTCCATCTTCTACGCCATCCTCACTCACATCAGAAGGTGGACATAGTGAAAAAGGAGCTCTTAGAAGGTAAATATGGAAGGTGGTTGTGTTATTGTACAGATGTCATGTTACTCTGTAAGGGTAGTACCAACTCGATTAAATTTAATGTGTCTACTGGCGAAAAAGGAACTAAAACAATTGATATTTGAAGCAACTATTGCAATATCTCTTTGATTCTGTAATGATAAATGTAGTTTTCAGGTATATAAGTAGTAATTTCAATAGTTCTATTTTGTTTAAAATCATGTTCTATTATTACTATAAAGTACAAGCCATATCCTGATAGAATCCATTACTTCAGTATTTGGTTAAGCATTTTCAAGGTACCTATCTTATTTTTCCACAAATAGGATACCTCTCCCTCACTTGTTTGAGTTTTTTATGCTTAATTCTGTTATATATCTTTTTCTTTTTATGTGAATCTTCATTTCAAGATTCCCTTGAAGAGTTTTAAACATCTCACTCTTATCCAATTTCCTCATTTCAAACTAATCTTAAGGAGGTATAAATCTGCCTCTCTTATACCCATATTCCTCATTTGATGGTTTACTGAAAGGTCACTTCTGCTTCATAAATATGATACATACAGTATCCTTGCTTTTGCATTGACTTGTGAATATGCATGTCTTTCTGTTTCTCAGATGCAAGACCTCAGTCTGAGGTAGTAATTTTGGGAGTTGAGGGTTTCAGGTTTTTACAAAGCTATTGTTTAATTTTTGTTTTTTGTTTTACATAATTGCTCATGCATTGCAGTAATTTTTTTCCAATTATCTTGTGTTCTTGAATAAAAAAGATCTGTACTCTAGTTTTTAATTCGGGTATGCTAATTAATTTTGATTTTGTGTTAGCTATAGTATTGCTACCATTTCCCAGCTTAATCATTTGTGTAGAAACTGCATCCTTTTATTACATTAGTCCATGTAATTTTAGTTGATTTATATATAATGTTTCACAACAATTTTTAGAGCAAATATGATGTAAAATTGTGGGATTGCTTATATAGAAAAGTGGCCCCTTTGTTGTGTATCTTTTGTACCCATATTAACGTACATTGTGGAAACTGAAGACTTTCTTATTTCATGAGTCTTTTGACAGTAACGATTTAACAGTAAATGAATAATATGAGACATTAAACATTAAATACTCTGAACGAATAAGGTAAAACAACAGGGGAGGTCCTGTAGAGAGTTGGGTTCCCCTGCTCTATGGGACTGGAAAAGTAGCCCTCAAAGTAAAGTTAAGTAAAGATATTGGTCAGTCCCTACGGGCATTTTGTAATCCTAGGAGGTTTACTCTAAAACCTCTGAAACACATGGGGCTTCCTGTGTATCGAAGTCTTGCTTCATTCACTTGTCAGCTTCTTTTAGTTCTGCTAGTACATCTAAGTTAGGTAAGTTTTAGAATTTCTTATACTCTGCTCTTCATAAACAGAATTGGCCAGAGCTGGTATTGGAGTTGGAGTCACATAACACTCATCCTCCTAGGACTTGGTATAGGTGTTCTGCTATGAGGGAATCAGAATCTTATTCCCTGGTGCAGAGATTGATGTGGGTCTAGCTTCACATCATATTCCTTCTCATACATAACTGTAAAGAGACCAAAGTATCTTTTATACCATCATCTCTCTTCTTGTGGTACTTCCGGCTAGCTTTCTGCAAGAAAAGTTATGGGTTCTGTGTGATTGACATGGTATTACACAGGATTTAGGTGCTTATAGAGTTAATTTTATCACAAAGTTGTGTGTCATAATCTCAACTGGTATGTAAAACTGCTTGCTTTTTGGCCATTCCCGTCACTCACAGTAGTTTGATACTAATGATTCTTCTTGTAGCTCATATTTCACAAGTGTTGCAAGCACTTCTCTCTCAGATCCTCTCGTCGGTAAAATTTTTTTTTTATTTTCTATTTTTAGATAACCCAGCCATACTGGCTAGATTGGTTTTGTGCAAATTTGCATCCCTTAGGACAAATAGAATATCTAAGATAGTGCTGCACAACATGCATAGTAACTTTGCTCCCTCAAGTGACTTTCTGTTATTGCAGAATATTTTCCAACTACCGCATGTCTTATATCTGATAGTCTTGATAGATTTGTATTTTGTGAAATCTGTGTTATTTTTCTTGTAAGGAAATAATTTGCATTCTTGAGAGCTTACTGGACTGTTAATCATTTTGAGGTCAGAATCAACATTCCTTAGAGCTTACATAACTTAATCATTTTGAGATACTGTGGGGTGAGGTTTGAACGAGCAAGTCTGTTCTTCCCTGTTCCCTACTTGTCCCTCTCTAGTCACAACTTGTCTAGTTTATGTTGATAGCACCAGCCTATTCAGACTTCGTTTCCTGAAACCTCTTCCAAGGTTCATGATTTGCCTCTGGAAAATTTTCTTGGCTCAGAGAATGCATTTAATTAACCTTTACCCGTCCACTTTTCTAATCTGCTGTTATTGTAAGTTTTTATGAGGTTCATTCTATTGTTATTGTATAGAATTACATATTCTAAGTATCAAGATGTATATAGTTGTAAAGAACCTCTCATTGTAGAGCAGTGAAGAGGCAATGTATTAGGAACAATCTACTGTAGAAAACATTGTTTTGTCGGATGATCATGGTAAAATTATTTTCCATCGTGATGAGGTCTCACTAAATTTGAGACTGGGTCTCTCAGAAGCAATCAATTTTGCTGACATCCTGAATACAGTAAGTTGAAAGACAGAGGCACTAAGTAAGTGTTTGACAAATACTGTACATGATTATTTACTTCATTTCCTTACCAGATACTAGGTTAAAGTGTTTTACTAATATGAGATTGCTCATTGTAGACAAGAAAGCTTCCTGCAGCTTTAGAGGCATTGGTTAGAGATGTTTTGAATTTTATTTCAATGCCATCTTTAGTCTGTATTCCTCGGAGACAGATACAAATGCAAAGTTTCTAAGACGACTACTAGTGCTTGTTATTAGTTTCTCGAAGGTTCCTCCAACTTGGATGAGGTTGCCCAGGCCAGAAGACTTGTGGCTTTGCTTCATCGGGTACCCTATGTAGATATCAAGCTATGGGTCTATTCTGTGGTAAATTTAGTACTCATGACACTTTAACCATGCTGGAATCCTCCCAATTTTACCCTTTTTTTAACATTGTATTTTAAAGTATGAAATTATTTGTGAAGATGTTAAGAGGAAGGGGTTTCTGTTTAGCTTGCTTTGTATAACCTAATTTACATTGGTAGTTATAGGCTTCTTTTTCTTTATCCCTCTAGAATTTTGCATACACTTTTTATTGATGACCTCTTGATACAAGTTATAAGAGAAAAATGGCTACCAAAGAAACATTGATGAAGGTTTCTGGCGGAATGCTTCTACACTTGCAAGATGAGTTGGTCCTTTTTTACCAATTCTAATTGTAGACTAACTAATATTTTTGCAAAGTGTTCACAATACATGCTCAGGATATTTAAGTTAAATACTAACTGTAAATTTTTTTCACTAGAGGAGTCATGCAATTTGGGGGAGTGCATCAGAGAATACAGTAAACAAAAATTCTTAAGGTTACTAGTACTTAGGCCAGGTGATGATTTTAATGGAAAACTGGTTCTTGTTTGACCAGCACCCTTAAGATGGCTGATTCTATGTTTATTGACAATATTAAGGGATCTTAATTTTGATGCTTCAAAGTCTGGGAATAAATGTTTACCCAAATTTTCTACACAGTATGTACTGCATATTGTATTTCCAATTGTATATATCAAAACCCCTTTTGATATCTGAGTCCTCCAAAAGGACATGCAATCAATAAATAAAAAGTCATCAAATCCATAAAAAATATTCGATATTTCATTGTGGCTAAAACTTTGAGTTACCTTCGCTTTGGATACTCATGTTAACTAAATTAGCCTTACGGAGCGTGACTCACAGCCTCTTGCTGGGAATTTTGGAAATTCAACATCTATATTTCATGTTTCAAATTGTTTTTTGAATAAATTTTTTTTTGCTAACAAGTCCTTTTTATACATTTATGTAAGCGTGTTTAGTCCCAAACACAACCTTTTTCTGACTTGGGTATTTATTTATTTACCTTTTCTTCAATTATTCCAGGGAAAGTCATTTAGTTTTGTATCCCATCTACAGTAACTTCATGATTTTCTGAGTCATAGTTTATCCATTTTTTTAAATACTACAGTATATAGTATTCGTAAGTAAAATTTTTCTGCAATTCTTTCATAAGGTTTGTTCTTATTTCTTCATCTGATCATTTATATATTTACAACTTTTTTCTGAAAGATGTATTATGTATCTGAGACGATAACTAAATAGGTCAAAAGCATATAAGTTGCCCAGAAAATTACAGGCAAGAATATATTAGCCTAGCCCGTTTTGTTCATGTCTGTATATGGTACATGGTAGCTTATCTGTGTGTGTGGAGTAGTGAGCAATATTCCTGATTTGAAGGAAGTACTCACCACAGGTTAATAAAATACTGTAACCCTGAAGTGTAAAAAAGGATGAATATGTTCTCATGATCTCCAGTGATGACGACGATTACTGCAAAAGCCCAAACTTATACCTACTATGGTTTATTCAGTCTATCTCTACAAAAAAAAAAAAAATTGAAGCCCAATTTATCAAATAAGAAGTTTTCTTAGAAAAAAAATACTACTTTTTTTTAATATTTACTTTTTTTTTTGTCATTCAAACATAAAAAGATAGGGAGCTCTTCACCCGACAATCTGCATGTTCACTTTAGAAAAGCAACAAAAAATTTCTTATGTATTGAAGTCACCTTTAAAATTGACTTCTATGCATTGGTGAAATAATGCTGAACATTTGAAAGAATTAAAATTATCTTTCAGTCATTTGATGAGATAAGATGCCCTGGTGTGTAAGGTGACCTCACTTTTGGTCCTTCCCTTCTTTAATGAAAACGAATTATTGCATTTATAACCTTGGAGCCAAGAAGACAGCCTTAGTAAACTGTTTAGAAATGTCTGCAAGCCACGTAGATTGTAAAAGTACAGTATTGCCCTTATTAAATGGGCAAATGAGCATCATTTTAGGGTTTCTACATATAAGACTGTGGCTTTACAATATACTAGATGTAAATGTACTGAATTAGTACCCAGTTTAACTTTGAAAGGTAATATTTTACTGTATGTATAAGAAGTGAAATATCTGTGCATAATATTTGATTGTAGGTTGCCTGGTCTAGTTACGCTGATAGTCTAAATTGTGAGGTCAAGAACTCTCTCTTAATATTTTAAAAGTTTTACTGGTTTTAGTTAGGAAGCAGATAAGAAGTCATTATTTAGGCTATGATTCTATGTATATGTCTGCCAAGTACATTCTTGTGCTTGTAAAACTGAATTAGGAGAACTGGATGCTGTACATAAGGAGCTTTATAATGTGCACAAATGCAATTACTGTAGATCTTTGCCTGTTGAGAGCATTTATGTGGAAATTTGGTGCAAATTTCTAAAGGAAGGAATTAGGTCTTGGTATATATGCAGAATTAAATGTGCCTCAAGTAACCTACCCTTGAGTTTTTTAAATTAGGGAAACTCTTAAAGAGATTTGGTGATCAAAGAACATCAATGACCTTTCAGATAAAGACTAATTGATCAAATTGATGATTTTCTCTCAGGGGGGCAGAAAATTCAAGATATAAAGTTTCCCTGTGATTCACAGTGAGTAGCACATTAAATATCCATATGACCAAAATCTGTCATTAAGATAACCACTCCCATAGAAGAGGTAATTCAAAAATGCATACATAAAAATCATGTAAAGCTAAACAGTGTACTCTACCAATGACTAGAAATAAGAAAATAATCTATTTACTTTAGTCCACAAGGATAAATCATATTTAAGAATAGTAATTGATTGTTTCTGTATTTACTGCAGAGATGGCAGCATGGGTGAAGACATTGGAGTTTGGGATTTGGGATATTCAGGTTATTGCAATTTTGGCATGGAGATTGTCTGTAATTTGTTTCAAATAGTATTTTTAATAAAAAAAATATTGCTAAAACATTCCTTTCTTCTATTTACATAAGGGTATCAGGCCCCTTAGCAACTCCTCTGACCTAAGCACATATTTATTTACTTTTTTCCAAGAGTTAGAGGAAAATATATTTAGATTAGTGTCTCATAAACAATTCTTTCTAACACCTCATAGGAGGCTCTTGGTTTTCTATGATTCTAGATAGTATCTTAAGGTAAACGTTTTGGTTGCACGTGTTTCTTAGTTATATTCGTAATGTATCTTTTTTTGCTTATTCATAATATTCACAATTTTTATGTTATGGTCATATTCAAAGATGGACAAAGTGTCAGAAACAATAACTAAACATGAATAAAGTAAAAATATCCAGAAAGCATGCTAACAAGAATATATTGTGCTAGCAACATCTTACTCACTAGTGGGCATTTGGTACAAGTAACGTATGTATTTCTGGATTTGAGGGAAGGGGCCTCATCACTGCTTAGTCAATAACCCTGAAATATGATGATTATGTCCTTATGAACCCAATTGGTGAGGTATAATTACTGCTAAAAGCCCAATCTATTCCTTAATAAAGTTAAAAAGACGATTACTAAAAGTAACATTGAAGCCGATTTTTGAAAACATGAAATTTTCATAGAAAATTTGAAACTACTCTTTTGTTTATTGACCAATATTTACCATTCATGTATATGAAGATATAGAAAATTTTATGCTCTAAAAATTCATAGAAGGGTTTTAGAAAGTTATAAAATCTTATATATGAAAAATTGCAATCTTTATTATTATTTTCAATATGTTTTGAAAAAAATATATTAGATAATAAGGATTGATAAGAAAAATTTGTTTTATGATAAACAGATTAGTAGATTAAGTTAGAAATGACTCAAACAGTAAAATTTTTTTAATGGGCCTGAGTCATACCCCTAAAAAGTTTTAATAGCTTCCACCCGTTAATTCAGGAAGCTTAAAGAGTGGCTCTTTCATATTTACTTTTGGATCAAAACTGTTCATTTCTGCTTTGTTCCCTGTCATGCAGTAATTTGTGGTAATAAGGTATCAGTTAGTGAAGTGAAAGTCACTTTGAATGAAAATAATTTTGTAGAAGGGATATCTTACTTATATAAGAAGAGACCGATTAGTTCCTATATTTTAAGGAAATGGCAAAAGTTGGTTACTCTAAAGAAACTATCATTTAATGAGGCAAAGTCTGTCAAAGCTCACCAATGGGAAACTTCTATTTAACAGTTGCATATTTCATATAGTAGCCCATAAGGAATGAATTTTTAATTCTGTATCATTCATAGCCTGAATAAATTGCGACATAACGCCTTTTGATAGTAAATCTTACATGTGGCTATTACATACTATGCCTTTGATTGTAGTAAGGATTAAATGCTCTCTGGTAAAAAAAAAAAATACCTTGATTTTCAAGATATCAGTCATTGAGGGAGACCTGAGAAGAAAGTATGTTATATGTGATAGAACTTAACTTTGAAAAGTACAACATATAGTTATAGATAATTTTGTACCAAATTTTTTATTTTGATGTGCAACTTGCTTGAGTAACTAGTCTCCAAAATTACCTTAATTAATTCCAGTGAACATGAAAAATCCAAGAAAATGTAATTTTTTAATGCATATGCAGTTACTATACAGTTCTTTTTAATTAATTCAGAAAGCTATCAAGCATTGTACTACAGTACTGTATATTTATTTTACAAAGTAGAATGAAATTTAATGAATAAATAAATAAAAGTAAGGCCGAATCTGCCTTAGACTCATAGACAAAAATGGTTATGATTACAGTTAAATTTATTCTTTATATCAAAATTATCCTAGAAAATCTCAATTTTTAGAAATGTAAATGGTAAAAAGAAGAGCAAAACTTGTTTATTTTTTCATTTTATGTTTATAGATAAAAAGACAAAACCTACATTGAAGAGCAATGCTCTTTCTTTGATGATTCATGAATCTTTGGGCATTTGTGATGTATTAATCCAAACATGGTGAAAATAATCAATATTTTTGAAAGTAGGAAAGTTAGACTGGGGGAAGTGGAAACATTTTTATATAACTACATAAATTAGACTAAAAGTGAGCCTCATTCTTAGGTTGGGTTTATTTTTTCAGGCCATTTCTGGGATATTGATTTTTTATGTGAATTGTGTTTATTTCACAAAAGAAGATGAGCTTTCATGGGAAAACAGAATTAAAGATGGAAAAACTAAATTTAAGTATCAACCCACATAAGCGACACAGAACTGAGAAGCTGAAGAGCATGCCTATGACCATGCTTATGCAGACTGCTACCAATTGCTTGTTTTCCTTTTTTTCATACTTCAGGTGGGATGTGTTCACATATCAATACATTATTAAATGTTGTTTAGCACTATTACAAAAGCTATTACATAGCTGGCCAGCGGAAAAATATTTTGGTTATTCTATTGAAGTTTATGACTTAAATGACTTGTGCAAGAAATGACAATTCACAAAGCCAATCAACATTTTCAAGTTGTGGCACTATCTCATTCTTTTCATTAAGAAAAATCTTGATTTCATCCAGAAGATTCATAAACATTTTCAGTATAATCTGTCTGCTGACATGCCAGGAGTCAGCATTATGATATCCACATCAATTGGGTGGGAAGAAGGGCTCGATCCCTCGGAAAGCTGTAATGAAGGCTTTGAACTCTGAGGGTCACAATAGTTCCTGTTAATTGCAGTTTTGCCTCCTATCACTAAGCTTCACAATGCTTCCCTGAGATTATTTTGTTATCTAATTAGTGCTAAAACCTTCACAAAGGTAGATTAAGTTTCGGGGTTTTTGGCCTCTGCCTTTGTGGGTCCCTGATTTGGACCTATAGGTTCCATGATTTCCCTCAATTCGTCATTGAGTCAAGGAGACTGTATTTCCTAGTGTCCTCTTCCACCTCTTGAACCATTATCACTAAGGGCTTCCGTAACTCCAGCGCTCACTTTGGGTGACTGTTTTATTCCTCTTAACTCTGAAGGGCTCACGCTTCCCCGTTGGGAAAATCCCTTCCAATGGTTTTAAAATTGCTTCCGTAAGGTAGTGGCCAGTGAGAAAACTTGATATATATTATGACCATGTCCCTGCACCAACTATCCGATGTGCGCAAGTCCCTCATGGGTCAAGTCCTTCTCAGAGGGTGTTATTTCCATCGAGGCTTGAACTCGTGGTTCACGGTCCTGAATGGGTAATTTCTTATTCCCATAGGAATGCTTTCAATTGCAAGAATGTAAATGCTCATACAGTTACTTTCTTGAAGATGAATCTTCCCAACTTGCTGAATTATCTTTTGGTTGATTTTTAATGTGAGGTTGACTATGTGACTCGTCATCCACCGATATATCCTCCTCAACTGGGAAATGAGTGTCAAGAATTTTGATCATTAGCCTTGGTGGGTGACTTGACTTTGATGCATCTCCAGGCTTCCTCAAGTTTCTTTCATAAGAATCGAGTGCAAAGGAGAGATCGCGCTTCTTTATAGAAGACTGCAAGCCAGGTGACCGTATGTCAGATAAGGAGAGCCTATCATATGGAGGGCACCTACTGCAGGGAGAGCATTCATATGCGGGAACACGAGTGACTAGGAGAAAGATTCCTCCATTGCCAGAGTTCATATACTTGGAAGTAGCAAGTACAGGATCACTCATGTTAGTGAGCGGGAGCCGTCTGTGATAACAGGCGACTGTTTTATTGGTCTCTTTGAAGAGTGAGAGCCAATTAAAGAGGTGTGAAGGGGAGAGGATATTGTTTGGGCACGAGCCGGTAAGCTTGTATGATCAATTATGAATACTTTAGAGGGGTCGGATCTCTTTGAAAGTGTTAAGCCCTTGAAGAGTATGCAGAATTGGCAACTCTAGGTGTGAGCACACTTAATTTATAATACATATATTCCAATGATTGGAGCTCGTGTGATGAATGTGCGCTAAGAGCCAAGCGATCTCTTTCGTTACCTATATCTTCTTTGGCTATTCACGATCTCTTGAGTGATGATGCGCTGTCTGGCTCATGCGATCCTTGAAAAGAATATTCATAAGTATGTAGGTGATCATGATGATTAAATATGTAGCACAATCACTGGCAAGTGCAATGGTTGAGCCCAGTCCCAGTTTCCTGGAAAGCGCGATTCATACGATTGAGGAACATGAACTACTAAGCGCCTTCTTTGTGTGTGAAGGGGAGAGCTTGATAGCTGCTCATGTTCTTGAGAATGATCTGAACACATTTGTAAAGGTGAGACTCATGATTTTGTTTGTATACGTGATCTCGATTGTCTAGAGTGTGATTGTGATTGTAGAGGGGACTGAAGTCCAAGTGACGTCAGTGTGTTGAAGTTCTACCAGCCGAATTCTAGCTAAGCTGAAATTTATTCTTATGAAAGGAAGTTGTTTTGTATATATATAGGAAGAAAAGTGACATTTTAATCTCTTAATGATAGGTGTTGAAATGAGAGAGGTTTGCTGAGGTAGCAAGGTAAGCCGTAGGAAGGTATTGACATAATAGATTATATAACAGAATTAAGATTTATGTAACTTTATGTAACTGATGTTATCATCACAGTCAGGGAGCTAGCTGTTCTCAACCTGTCATTTTAAACTACAATATGAGCTAGCATTAATAAAACAATGGTTTTTACATCACATGATTATTCAAAAAGTAATTTTATATCTCATACAAAAAAATCTTTTCTTTATGTAAGGTCCATTTCTGACTGTGTTGATATAACAATAATAAACCAGATCAAGGAAAGTGGATGAGGAAGTAGGCCATACTAAGAAAAGTTGGTTAGAAAAGGAGTGCTATACTGTATTCCTATGAGTAAGAATTTTTTTACAATATACATTATATATGAAAAAATATTTTGCATTTATAGGTCAGCAGATAATGGATCAATGTCAAGTGTGCAGTCATCAGGGTCTGACTCTTCCCTTTCGCAGTCCAACTCTGATCGTGCTACTCCATTGTCAACTCATGATCAAGTGGATAATTCAGACTATCATCCTACTTCCCCAATATGGAAGCGCAAAAATCAAGTAAGAAAACCTTCATGAAATATATTTCATTTGAAGTCAACACCTGTGCATCATATTTGTGTGCGCATATGTTTATACTGTATATGTCAAATTGTAATTAATAGCCATAGCAGGAAGAACAGAGGCAACTATTTTGATTGTAGATACAAAATTAATATATGGCAATGGAAATTATAATGTGTTCATATAAAAGGCAAACCCTTACCAAACCATTACACTAGCTAGCTTTATGGTTTTGTTTTAAGTGAGCAACATTGTATGTGCCCAGTGTCATATATAATGTTGATAAATTAAGATGTAAGACTTTTAACTCTTTCATTGCTATCTCTTGTTTTGTCAGATATCCATATACAGTATTTTATTAAACTCATTGATGACAGTATCTCGTGCTACTTACATCCTGGAGTTTTCATAATTTTCCATCATTCCGAGTTATTTTATTAACCTTTTTCAGGCATCACATTCCTTATTAGTCCTCTTCATTCAAAAGCTTTTCAAAATAATGGTTGCTATGTTCCTTTATTTTGCCATTTTCTTCTTGTATATGTATTTCATATTTTAAATTTTTTCTTATCTTTTTAAGTCACTTTGATACCCTGAATATTTCTTTTCCCTCTTTTATGTTGAGATTCTTATTCCATTTCTCCCAACATTTCTTCCTTGCCCTTGTTATCTATCTTTTAGCCTTCCTCCTTTTATCTTGTATACATTGCAATCCTCTTCTCTGTGTGACCTCTTCCATAGCTTGAAATGTTTCTTTTTTTACTCAGTTGCCTTATATATATCTGAATTCCATCACTCTGGATGTACATACTAGTTTTGTAGCCAATTGTATTCCATCTTTCAGGTGTTTAAAAAGGGGTTTACACAATCTACTTTATTATGGTACCTTATACTGTATTCCTTTTTTATTATAATCATAGATAACAGTAAAACACCCCTGTCTCTGCCTCCATACCCCATCGGCAGTGGAACAACTGACCAGAGTAGCTGGAAGTTATGGCCCACTGTAGGGAGTGTTAAAACTCTCTGGACTAGAATAGGCCACCTCTGGAAACTGAACCTTGCAACATATAATGTCAGGGTCATGTCTAGGAAAGATCTTGCTGTGTTACTAAAATGGCTGAAAGAATTAAGTTAGATATATTAGAAGAACTTGGGAATCTTATAGTATTAAAAAAGGCCATATATTTTGCTTCAGAGGATGTGAAAGGAACAAGTAAAATGGAGTGGGTTTTTTAGTGATAGAAATCTTGCAGGTAATATAGAAGAATTTTGTAGTAATAATGATGGATTTGCAGATCATTCAAACATATGCAACATCAACATCCTACAGAAATGGAATAGAAACATTTTATGAAGATTCAGAGATACCAATGAAAAAACATTAGTGATAGAATTACTGGATTAATTATAAAATAAAATAAAGTATAAAATAAGATCATTCAAACATTTGCAACAACAACAACAACAGGAGATTTTATTGAGGACAGTAACCATGATTATCTCAGTCAAAATTGTAGCATGATCGTAGACCTAGCGAGCATTGAATTGCTGTCAGTAAATTGTTCTTGCTTTAACACCGAGCCCATACAGAGGAAGAAATAGGAACTTATTGTGAAGATCTGGAGATATCAGTGAAAAACATAAGACTCGATTTACATTTGTTTTGGATGAGGTTATGAATAGAACATATGAAGGGAATAATTTGATTGATATACCTGAAGCTGGGGGAGACCTTGATGTGCCCATGAATGAATTCAGTGTGTTTAAAGCCGAAGCTATCCTAAAAAAAAATAAAGAGATTGAAAGCCCCTGGATGCGATGGAATAGCTGCCGAGATAATACTGGCCAAAAATGAAGTGACTCCCAGAATACTTAAAAGATTATTTTATAGAATGTAGCATGAAGAAGCAAAAACTGATGAATGAGAGTTAATAGTGTTGGTGTAAATGGCAAAAAAAGACCTGACTGATTGCAACAATTAGAGCCATAACACTTACATCAGTTGTTATGAAAATATATAACATGCTTATTTTAAAGAGAATGGAGAGAAAGATTGATGAAAAGCTGAGAGATGAACAAGCAGGATTTTGAAAAGGTAGAAGTTGCATTGACCAAATTTTCATTTCGAGACATTTTGTACAGCAATGTGTAGAATATAGAAATCCATTTTTGATGGCATTTGTGGACTATGAAAAAGCCTTTGATAGTGTACACTGGCCAAATTTGTGGAGAGTTCTGTGTCTTTTATGGAATTCCTCTTAATTATGTGAATTTGATTAAGTCAGTTTATGAGCATAGGAAGTGCAAAGTTAGTGTTAGTGCAGTCATCAAATAAATTTCCAGTGAACTGTGGAGTACTTCAAGGGAATGTGTTGTCACCTATGTTGTTTATCCTCCTCATGGATTTTGTAATGCGTAGAACAGTCAAGAGATGATGGAGAAGGATTGGACATGATTGGTGCTAGGAATTTAGCAGACCTAGAGTATGTTGATGATGCTGTCCTTGTTAGCAGAACACCACAGGATTTGCAACGCTTGCTTACCAGAATGCATGAAATATCCCATGAGGTGCGTCTGAAGATGAATAGAAGAAATACAGAGATAATGAGAATGGAGTATGCAATGGAAGAGGAAATATCATTGGAAGGAGAAAGGATTCATGAGGTAGAATCATTTAAGGTAAGTATTTAGGAACTATGATCTCCAATACTGTGTCGTTAGAATTAGAGTTTACTGAAAAACAAAAAAATAGATCAGGCAGTTGCGAGGTTAAGCAAAATTTGGAAATCAAATCGCCTGAAATTACATAAAAAAAATCAGACTATATATTAGTTTAGTAAGATCAGTGTTACTATGTGGACATGAGTCATGTTATGACAATAAAATAATCTCCAATAGATTTAGTAGATTTGAGAACAAAGCCCTCGGAAGGATATTGGGAGTTAAATGGCATGACAGGATTAGAAATGAAACTATAAGAGAGATGACTCGAGTGCCATATATGAGATCATGATGAGGTGTAGATGGAGATGGTTTGGGCGTGCCCTTTACACTCCCCAAGAGAGATTAGCTCACCGAGCATTCATCTGGGATCCACAAGGCACTAGAAGAGTTTGGAGACCCAGGCCTACAGTGCTGAGGACTATGAAGTGCGAAGTAGGAGACGATGAGTGGAGAAGTATTGAATTAAAAGATTAAGATGGAGACGAATAGCGAAATCTAACCAATGCCCTTTGGGTCAATAGGCGTAGGAGGTGATAATGATGATGATGGTGATTATGATTATGATTTCATTGCAAAAGTTGCTCAAATGAAAAGAGGAAAATCAGCAGTAGTTAAATTTGGAGTAGGCACAAGAAATGACAGGAAACATGCTTGGAGAATTTGCTGAAAGAAAATAATCAACGCTTTTTTTTTTTATAAAAAGGAACATAGAAAATGGACATGGAGAAGCCCAAATGGGAAAAGAAAAATTAAATAGATTTTATACTCAGAAAGAAATTAAGGAAATAAATAGAATAGTGTGCTTGAGTGTACCATCAAGCAAGAGAACTCCAACCCAAAACTGTGGAAGACCATGGCACAGAGACTATGGCACTGGCCGAGACGGGAACCAAGGTTTGATTTTGGAATGTCCTTCTCCTAGTAGAACTGCTTACCGTAGCTAAGAGTCTCTTCTACCTTTAAAGGTTTAAAGGCCGTCATGAATGGCAGAGGCAAGGGACAGTGACAAGCCCTCTCAAGCTATCAGTTGTATGAAGAAACGAGTGTGTGTAAAGGTTAGGCCAAACTATTCGGTGGATGTGTAAGCAAAGGGTAAATTATCTGTAACAAGAGAGGGATCTAATACAGTACAGTACTATCTGGCCTTTCAAAAAACCCAATAACATCATTGGTATTATCTCCGTTGGTGGCGTGTGCTTTGGTCAATCTATGACCTTAAACAGTAATATAACAAAATTTATTTTGGAATCAGCACAAAAGATAGGGGGAAAAGTTCTTACACAAGGTCAAGGAAAGCTATCAGAAAAGACCAAAAAATATAATAAAGAAAAGTTGGAAATGTGGGTAAAATCCAAGAGAAGTGAAATGGAAATCATACAACATTCTAAAACTATAAACATATATATATATATATATATATATATATATATATATATATATATATATATATATATATATATATATATGTATATATATGTATATATATGTATATATATATATATATATATATATATATATATATATATATATATATATATATATATATATATATATATATATATATATATTTATATAGATATATATATGTGTGTGTGTGCATGTGTATATGGCTGTTTAAAACAAGTTTCTGAGAATATATTTAACATCAAAGATATACAGCACCTCAAAATGAAGTAAACTTTAACCAAACTTCAGGAAAAGATGAAAGCTGCATTTATACACAGTCAATTAGTACTTTGATTATCATCGGTTTTGAACGACTTTTATGTGATTATTTGGCTGGGCTACAATGATCGAATGATGAAATTAAATTTTTATTTTGAAGGCTATGACAAAAAAAACTAGAAATTTCAAAGGTTTTTAAAACATTATTCACTGAAGGGGAAAGAATGCACAAGTGTTTTAAAATTTTCATCTTCCCTTGTAGATCTTCATTATTAATACCTTCCTTCATGGTAAAAGAAACATCCTCCTACTTCAGTGTCCGGAAATAATGTTTTATGGTATTGTTAGATACTACAGGTATTTCAAAATATGTTTGTATGAAAATAGGCGATAGTAAAAGTTCAGTTCCTTGAGTTGGGGAACATTGCAATATGTGTTGATCAAGATTTTGCATAAATGCAAGGAATAACACTGCCCTGAATCTATTCATATACAGTATTGTAAAGACCTATAGGAATACTGTTGGTGCAGTTTTAAAATTTCCATCTGCCACATGGTGATTAATGTTATTATTATTATTATTATTATTATTATTATTATTATTATTAGTAGTAGTAGTAGTAGTAGTAGTAGTAGTAGTAGTAGTATGATCATCATTATCATTATCATCAAAGCTACAACCCTAGTTGGAACAGCAGGATAATATAAGCCCATGGGGTCAAACTGGGAAAATATCTTAGTGGAGAAAGTAAATAAGGAAATGAATAAACTATATAGGAGAAATAATAGTAAAGAAACATATGTAGGGAAAATATTTTGCTTGTAGACTGGCATGATGTACATATACTGAAATTAGGTCTTTATAGTCATTTACCGAAATGAACATACTGTATTCCAAGTTACTCTTAAACCGAGGTATTACTGTCTATACTTATACAGTATATATATATATATATATATATATATATATATATATATATATATATATATATATATATATATATATATATATATATATATATATATATATATATATATATGTGTGTGTGTGTATAAGTATGTTATGTATGTATAGATAGATACATATATATGCAGTATATGATGGCCCTAGAGGGGTGACTTCTTTGTCTGAAGTGGGTTTGGGGATCTTGTTGTCTTCTGGGCATTCATTGAAAAAATATTTCGTACCAGTTATGGTGAGTTGATTTACGTCTTCAATACCTACTCTCATGTAATATCAAGCTTTCTTCAGTAAAAATAATATTGAGTGATGGAGTAAAAATGTCCTCTGCTGTCCAAGGAGGTGTAGATTATTCTCCTTTTGCCTTTTGTTTTCTTGATATAGCATGCTTAACTTTTGTTCCTGATCCTATTCTTACTGCCAGTTTATGGAATATATTCTTTACAAAATACATCCTGAAGTATAGATCAGGGTGGTCATGTGTGTTTATGCTGTTTTAAGCACCTATTTTTAAATTCTTCCATACCTGCTTTTATCAGGTCAGGGTTATGGGAATGCTTCCTTTTTTTTCTTACATTTCCTACCATTTCTGTAATCTAAAGTTGTCCTTAAAATCCCATGCAATTATTTATCTGAGTCTCGTGTGATGGGGTTTTTGTGGCCTTATTCTTTCTCTATTCATAGCAATTATATGCCACTCTCTCTCTTAACCACATTTTAATAGGAAAATATCTATGATGGGTTATATTTCAATGCACATTAATTATATAGTCATGACAACAATCTGTTAATAAATGCTCTCAACTAATTGTTGATGTGATATACTTAAAATTTGAATAGTGTCAAGTGAACATTTTAATTGTAAATTACGAGGGTGGCCTATATCTCCACATAGACCTAACTCAAACAGCCAATGTTCAACTCATTTTGCTCAACATTACCACCTTTATAAATACCGCTTTAAACAACATCACTCAAACTATCTGCCAACAGATAAACAACTAAAGTTGAAAAATACAGAAAAATACTTATTTTTCAGGCATATCAAATGTACATAAATATCATACAGTATATGCTAAAAACTGGCAAATAATAAGTTTTGAAACTGAAAATTGCTGTCTTTTTATTATGTTTTATTATCAGGAGTTATTAATAAGTTATGACTTTGTTTAATTTTTCTTTGCATGACTTGCATACTACAATATAATTCTTTTCTATACAAATAGCCTTTCATCCATTGGGAGAGTGGGAGCAGCATCAGTTTATGGATAAAAATATTTTTTAAGACCAGCTTATTTATTGAAAATAGAAATATAAATTTTATTTCATACTTTTCATTAACAACATTTCAAGAAAATGTTAAGAGAGAGAGAGAGATTGTGATACAATTTTTTCCCCTTTTTTGATTAGTACATAATCTCACTAGCCCAATAACATAAAGGGAGATCAGTTGACACAAGGCAAAAGAAAAAAAGCTCTAGATGTTGTTAGTAAAATATAATTTTCAATATTAAACTTAGCCGGTGATCATATAAGCTGCAACTCTGTTGCTCGACAGAAAAACCTACGGTCAAAATACGCCAGCGATCGCTATGCAGGTGGGGGTGTACATCAACAGCGCCATCTGTCGAGCAGGTACTTAGTACTCCAAGTAAACAAAGAACCAATTTTCTCTCTGTCGGGCTACCGGCAAGACCTACTAATACGCTGTTACTAACTGGATTTTTTCACAACTATTTGGTGAAGTACACTATTCTAGTTTTGAGCTTTCGCTATGCAGGTGTTTTATCTTCATCTCAAAACTTGAACTCGTTTTGGATAGATTTAATTAGGGTGACAAAGAGAGTATGGACTCTCTTTCACTTTTAAATGGCCGACCCTTCCCTTAGACGGAAGTGTGTTTAGGTTTTTAGTAATTTTGCTTAACACGTTATAGATCTATATATTTTATATCTCTCCGCCTTTATTAGGCCTCTTCGATTAACTTTCCATTTATTTTTAACATTTAAAGATAATTTTTATGTTTTGTTTATATGCGACCTTTCCTGATAGTAGGCGGTCCTAACTTGGAACCAAAGTTAATCAACGTTGAGCCCGTTATATCGTTTTTAGCCTTTAAAGAATTTAAAACTTTTTAAATTTAATGTTTTATGAAAGAATTTCTTTGATAGTCTTCGTACTGTTTTCAAAGATGAACTAACGTTTAGTTTTTTATGCTACGCAGTTCAGGACGTTCAACATGTGCTCTATCGTTACGATAGAGAGAGAGTGTATCACGGTTTCACTTTGCAGTAAGAGTAAATCGATTCTGACGTTTTGTTCATTCTTTCTTAGCTTAAATGTTTTAAATTCTAATTTAAAGGAACTTTTTATTTGGAAAACCTTTCAGTTTTTTCCTTTAGTCAAATAACATGTTTTTTTGACGATATATAATTGGGCTCTTCTCTTAGGTGCGAAATCAATAGAGAAAGAGAGAGAGAGATAGAGACGGAGGGAGAGAGAGGAGAGAAAACATTCCGTTCAAGCGGGTAACGTTTTTCTCGTGTTACTCTCGTCCCTAGTCGCTGTACGGGGAAGAAGGTAAAACGTTTCTAGGGTTTTATTCTTGTCCCCAGGCTATGTGCGGTGAGAGATTGTAAACGTAGTTTATTTGAACTAGTGTTTAGTCTCTTTCCCAGCCACTGATTTTTTTTTATCTTTATATATGTTTTCTGTTTTTTGCAAGTATTAATGAGCTGCATTATACGACTGATTTCGCAATTACTACCTTTTAATGAGGGTAGAATTGCGTGTTTCAGGTAGAAATCAGTAAAAGTTTCGATTTCAGTGAAATAAGTGCAAAACAGAAAATCGAAGTGATAAAGTGATATGCGCAAAGTGTTACAGTGTTGCGTCCGAGGGTTCGTCTGTTCGTGCCTGTCGTTCACCTAGTCCGGGACCTCTTGCAAGCTCCCAAGCCCAGGGGAGAAGTAATGTCGAACGACTTATGGGTTCGTCAGGCCTTGATCAACAAACAGACGTTTCCCTCCGTGGTTTCGGGCGTATCTACCCAAGATCGCCCCACCCACACAAAGACGAGAGAGCCCATTTATTTCTCGTCTGCGGAAGAGGTTTCTCGTAAGAAACCATGGACCAAGGTCTCGCAGCTTATTAAGCGCAAGTCGGTCCCTTCCGCGCAAGTCCAACGGCCCAGTTGTAGCCACTGGGTCAGTTCGGACTCGCTGCAGTCTTCCGACGACTGCTCACCTCCTAAGAGAGGCAAAGCGGTACCGCATCAGGCAGTCACACCGTCTGTTGCCGCACCTGCTCCTGTAGACCCTAAGTGGTCTTTGCTGCAGACCATGCAGTCTCAGTTAACGTCATTGATGCGGGACTTTCGTGCGGTGAAGGTTGACACTGCACCAACCTCTAGCCTACAACCAACACGGTTGTGCGTCCTGTGGACGCTGAGGCGACCTTCTGCCGCACTCCAGCTGAGAGAGTCCCGCCACCCATGCGTTCCAGTGTACCCTGCCAGCCGCATGTTGACGTTCAGTAACGCACGGAACCTTCCGTTGACGTTCGCGAGGTACAACAACAGTCTAAGTTGTTTTGTTTTGACGCGGTGCGTCAACCTCCGCATTCTAGAGTTGTTTTGACTGCTCAGTATAGACAGTCAAAGCAGTCTCGAGTGAACACTGTATGTCCTCACGCACCTGTTGTGGTTGACAGTTCAGTTGTTGACAGTTCACAGACTGTCAAGCAGTTACATGACGTTGCCTTCTGGTCTGCTACTAATGCACCAGTGAGAGACTCACTGAGATAACCTAGCTTTTATCGGACAAGGTTCCTGTAGTTGAGAAAGTGCTGTTCTCCCTCCTACTGATATTCCCTTGAGGACTCTGTCATTTGGAGAGGAGCCTTAAGCTGCTTAGCCTCCTATGGACTTTAATTAAATCATGATGATTTTTTAAGGATCTTCGTCCGGATCTTGTAACTGCTGCTCCTCGTTCGCCTAAACGTCAGAACTTACACTAGGCCTAGCTACTTCGAAGCCGTTGATTTTAAGCTAGTGCTCTCTCGCTCTCCTAGAGAGCGTTACGTTGGCTAGGCGACTGGTTTTTGCACCAGGAGGAGTTTTAGGGATACAGCCTTTGATTTCCCTTCTTTTAAACTGGCTTATAGAGCGAGAGTCTGATAGGACACGAGAGAAGTTCTCGGCTTGGGAGTTCATGCCTCTGCCCAGATAGACTTCTCAATTCTGGTAGACTCGCCCTGGCGCCTAGCCAGGAGACGCTCCAAGTTGTTTACAGGTCAACTTCTCAACTTTTGTCGAGCCTTTGAAGTTTTGCTGTACTATTATGTCACACATAACAAGGCTTTCAGGGATGGTAAATGGTTCCGCCTCAGTCGCTAACCCCGTCTGTTGCCACACCTGCTCCCGTAAACCCTAAATGGGCTTTGCTGCAAGACATGCAGTCCAAGCTTGCGTCCTTGATAGAGGACTTAAATGCGGAGAAGAACCTTCTGGCCAACAACCTTCCAACCGGTTGGTTGTGCGCCCTGTTGACGCTGAGGTAACCTACTCGCGTCTGCCAGTTGAGGTGGTTCTTCCTTCTGGCCAACAACCTTCCAACCGGTCGGTTGTGCGCCCTGTTGACGCTGAGGTAACCTACTCGCGTCTGCCAGTTGAGGTGGTTCCTCCACCGATGCGACCCAGTGTGGGTTGCCAGTCGCACGTTGACGTTAAGCGACGCTCGGAGGTGGTTGTTGACGTTCAGGACGTTCAACAACTAGCAGAGGTGACTTCTTGTGACGCAGTGCGTCAACCTCAGCAACCCGGTAGGGTGTTGACTACACAACCCAGACAGTCTAGACAGTTTCGGGTTGACGCTGTACTTCCTCGCGCACCCATGGTTGTTGACAGTTCACAGACTGTGCAGCAGTTCCATGATATTGCGTCTGGCTCCGTCACGCATCCACCAGTGCGACCGGATTCAGCGAGTCAGACGTTGCCCACTCCGTTGCCGTTTCCTCATCAGTTTCGGATGAGGAACCCTCTGATGAGGACGTTGCTGAACAAGACGATCAGCCCCCAGCCCTGCTATCCATCCAGAAGATGCTGAAGAAGGAACGCTGCCCAGTCAGGCTGTGGATGAGTCTGGTAGGGACACTGCCATCCGTGGATCAATTTGAGTCACTAGGAAGACTACACCTCCGTCCTCTTCTATACCATCTAGCTTTTCACTGGAAAAAGGACAAGACGCTAGAAGCGGTCTCGATCCCGGTTTCCGGAAAGATAAAGTCTTGTCTGACTTGGTGAAAGGACTATATCAACCTTAGAGAGGGTCTTCCCCTGACTGTTCAGACTCCCAACCACGTTCTCTTCTCGGACGCATCGGACGTAGGCTGGGGTGCGACATTAGACGGTAAGGAATGCTCGGGATTATGGAACTCGAGTCAAAGGACAATGCATTTCAACTGCAAGGAACTACTGGCAGTACGTCTGACCTGGAAAAGCTTCAGGTCTCTCCTTCAAGGCAAAGTGGTGGAGGTGAACTCGGACAACACCACGGCTTTGGCGTACATCTCCAAGCAAGGAGGGACCTACTCTCTGACATTGTACGAAATCGCAAGGGACCTCCTCACCTGGTCAAAAGGTCTAGACATATCACTAGTAACGAGGTTCATCCAAGGCAACTTGAATGTCATGGCAGATTGTCTCAGTCGGAAGGGACAAATAATTCCAACAGAATGGACCCTCCACAAGGATGTATGCAAGAGACTTTGGGCCACCTGGGGCCAGCCAACCATAGATCTCTTCGCAACCTCGATGACCAAGAGGCTCCCAATATTTTGCTCACCAATCCCGGACCCAGCAGCAGTTCATATAGATGCCTTTCTACTAGATTGGTCACATCTAGATCTATATGCATTCCCTCTGTTCAAGATTGTCAACAAGGTACTGCAGAAGTTCGCCTCTCACGAAGGGACAAGGTTGACGCTAGTTGCTTCCCTCTGGCCCGCGAGAGAATGGTTCACCGAGGTACTTCGATGGCTAGTAGACGTTCCCAGAACACTTCCCCTAAGGGTGGACCTTCTACGTCAGCCACGCGTAAAGAAGGTACACCAAGGCCTCCACGCTCTTCGTCTGACTGCCTTCAGACTATCGAAAGACTCTCGAGAGCTAGAGGCTTTCCGAAGGAGGCAGCCAGAGCGATTGCTAGAGCAAGGAGAACATCCACCCTTAGAGTCTACCAATCGAAGTGGGAAATCTTCCGAAACTGGTGCAAGTCAGTATCCGTATCCTCGACCAGTACCTCTGTAACTCAAATAGCTGACTTCCTCTTATATCTGAGGAAAGAACGATCTCTTTCAGCTCCCACTATCAAGGGTTACAGAAGCATGTTGGCATCAGTCTTCCGTCACAGAGGCTTAGATCTTTCCAACAATAAAGATCTACAGGACCTCCTTAAGTCTTTTGAGACCACGAAGGAGCGTCGTTTGGTTACACCTGGTTGGAATTTAGACGTGGTACTAAGATTCCTTATGTCAGACAGGTTCGAACCGCTACAATCAGCCTCCCTGAAAGATCTCACCTTAAAGACTCTTTTCCTGGTATGCTTAGCCACAGCTAAAAGAGTCAGTGAGATTCATGCCTTCAGCAAGAACATCGGATTCTCATCCGAAACGGCTACATGTTCTACAACTTGGTTTTCTAGCCAAACACGAGCTGCCTTCTCGGCCTTGGCCAATATCGTTCGATATTCCAAACTTATCGTATGGTTGGAAATGAACTAGAAAGAGTCTTATGTCCTGTAAGAGCTCTTAAGTTCTATTTAAAAACCTTTACGAGGCCCGTCTGAAGCTTTATGGTGTTCAGTTAAGAATCCATCTTTGCCTATGTCAAAGAATGCTTTATCCTATTTTATCAGACTGTTAATACGAGAAGCTCATTCCCATCTGAATGAGGAAGACCAAGCTTTGCTGAAGGTAAGGACACACGAAGTTAGAGCTGTCGCAACTTCCGTGGCCTTTAAACAAAATAGATCTCTGCAAAGTATAATCGACGCAACCTATTGGAAAAGCAAATCAGTGTTCGCGTCTTTTTATCTTAAGAATGTCCAGTCTCTTTACGAGAACTGCTACACTCTGGGACCATTCGTAGCAACGAGTGCAGTAGTGGGTGAGGGCTCAACCACTACAATTCCCTAATTCCATAACCTTTTTAATCTTTCTCTTGAAATGTTTTTTTATTGTTTTTGGGTTGTCCGGAAGGCTAAGAAGCCTTTCGCATCCTACTTGATTTGGCGGGTGGTCAAAGTCATTTCTTGAGAAGCGCCTAGATTAGAGGTTTTGATGAGGTCCTGTTGTATGGGTTGCAACCCTTGATACTTCAGATCCTAGGGGTCGCTCAGCATCCTAAGAGGATCGCGAGGCTCCGTAAGGAAGACGTACTTAAAAAGGGCAGAGTAATTGTTCAAGTCGACTTCCTTACCAGGTACTTATTTATTTTATGTTTGTTATTTTGAATAACTGCTAAAATGAAATACAAAATACTTAGCGCATAATAATGTAAACATGTAATGCTGGTCTCTACCCACCCCCCTGGGTGTGAATCAGCTTATATGATCACCGGCTAAGTTTAATATTGAAAAATGTTATTTTTATTAATAAAATAAATTTTTGAATATACTTACCCGGTGATCATATATTAAAGGACCCTCCCTTCCTCCCCAATAGAGACCCAGTGGACCGAGGAGAAAATTGGTTCTTTGTTTACTTGGAGTACTAAGTACCTGCTCGACAGATGGCGCTGTTGATGTACACCCCCACCTGCATAGCGATCGCTGGCGTATTTTGACCGTAGGTTTTTCTGTCGAGCAACAGAGTTGCAGCTTATATGATCACCGGGTAAGTATATTCAAAAATTTATTTTATTAATAAAAATAACATTTTGATACCATAATGGAAAAGTATGTTCAGAATTAATGATAAACAATATTAACTGTAAAAAATACATATTTTTCAGACCTACTGAAAGACGTGTAGAAGTACAATATATCATTTGTTACAAGAGGAAATGGAAATTCTAGTATCTATGTAATGCTAACTTACATTAGTTTTAGATGAATAAAGTTTGAATTTATATAATCTTTTCAATACTTTTTATTGTATTTTGTACTAATACTTGTTGAGTGTTTTGTCGAGGGAAAGGAGTGTCAGGTAATGAACGAGAATAATTTCATAAGCCTAGCAGTAATAGTTAAAATAGATATGTTTCATTGCCACTTTTTTTAGTAAAACATATGAGGGAGATAAAAACAACTATTATATAAAATTCCATATTGCAATAAAATAACCTCCTCTAATTGTGTTTTTTTATGGAATAATTGTCAATTTTAGTTTGGATAATACTGTGCCCTTCCTCATCCTTTCACCAAGGATTTGTTATATGGAAGGTCAACATTGAATGTTGAATAACAAATGAAATATAATGATTTCAAAACCCAAGTACAGTACAGCAGTAGAAGATTGATTACTTAGATTCAGTCCAACTTGGGTAGGCATATACTTTCATTATGCTATTCCTTTGAAGAAGGACAAGATTTGACTATCGCTTTGAAATTACAATTTAATTTTTTCATAACATATGAAAGGACTTTAATTCCCATGGGTAAGAGGAGCCAGTTAAAATATACAGTGTGGATACCCTTGCATGGTACTGCATCCACCTCAATTCATTACGTATTTTCTTACTAACTGATATTTATTCAAGGGATTCGTAAGTTTGATAAAGCCATGTATTGTAAGGTTTGTATAGCAAATGGGCTAATTTCTGTTATAAATGATACCCTTATAAAATTTATTTCTTTACCATGGCAATTTGTATTCTGTGGTATCTCATTGTACTGAATGTGCTTTCATAAATGAGGATCAGATTAATGAATATTTACTTGTGGTAGATGTGAAAGATAAATGTAAGAAAAGGAGAGAACTATTAGTATGAAGTCAGGTTCTGGTTTTTCAAAGGTCCTTGGCCTCTCCCCTTGCCACTGCAGTTTCACCTGCTGTGAGAAATAACCTCTTAATAAATAAGGTAGTGGATCAGGGTTCCAAAATATTAAGGCTTCCGCTTTGGATGATTAAAGGGAGAAGTTAGATATATGTCCACTTCATTAGATGCAAGGTTTAAGAAATCTGACATTTATGGATGTTTCCATCACATTTTGTTGGTGTTACAGAGCTAGTTCCTGAATATAGCTTACTATCAAAGTCCCTGGTGCTTCTGAGGGAGGTGAGCAGGCTTCTTCAGTAGTTGATCCTTCGGACAAGGCCATTCCAATCCCTATTGCAGTGTATGATCCTGTCACAGATGCCGACGTTCTCCAGTCAAGAAGGCTGAGAGTGTCTCGTCTTGTAAAAATTTTTGGCACGTTTCATTATGTGTATGAAACAAGGAATATCAGTCTTTTATGGCTTTCCCACCATACAGTTTTACTATTGTGTCTCAGGGGCTTAATACTATTGGCTGTACCTCTTTTTGCCTGATAGCTACGTCTCTACAACTGCAGAAGGAAAATTTATCATTTCTCTTTTGATAGATCCAGTTAGCTACTTAGGACTCCGTGTCAGACACAAACTCTTTTACCTTACTTAGATTCTTATGTTGCATAAATGTCTCAAATTCTTGATGTCTCTTTGGAGACCAACATAATGACTTTTATCGGCCATTGTAGTTGAACTTGGTGTGTTGGGTGTACTTTTTATCTATTTAAAGATTGGTTCAGGTGAGGTTTTTGCTAATATGGTTTTGGTTCTGGTATTACATGTTCTTTTACCCATTGCTCACTGCTTCTTGCTGCCCTGGAGATGAAGACTTATATTCAGAATGTTTTGAGTAAACTAGGTCAGTCTATTACAAGTACTCCGATTCAACCTAGCCCAATGCAGTCAGCAGAGGTGGAGAGATTGAACCAGAGACCTGTTTCTGAAGGGTAATGAATTAAGTTTTGGAATTTTACCCCCATAATTTAGTTAAGGAACAGGCAGCTGTTGTTTAGTCTAAGGCTTCAGCACAAATGGAAATCAGAGTTGAAGTCATGTTACAGATGGCTCTTGCAAAGCCATTAATACCAGGCTCATGTTAGTGAATACTTCATCTTTATAGCAAAATCAACCAAGTATTTATTGGCCTAACAGGGTACATTCTTTTAATTCGGATTTATACTGGAAATTCTTGTTGACTTTGTGGATGGAACTTTGTACAAGAACTAATTTTTATGAAACTAGAGTTGCATTTTCAATTAAAAAGTTTGAGTGAATAGTAAGCCTATGTAAAAGTTTGAAGATTAAATATTTTGCTGAATCTTATATGGTGTGAATTTTAGCTATTTAATAGCTTTGCAAAGTCAATGACCCTTCTAGAGATATGAATAAAATCAAAGAGGCTTAACTGAAATTGTGTAATTTTGTTCTGTCTGAGTTTTCTTCGGAGATGGCGCATATATATATATATATATATATATATATATATATATATATATATATATATATATATATATATATATATATATATATATATATATATATATACAGTATATATATATGTATATATATAGTAACATTCTTCTTAATATGAAAGGATCATCATTGTTCTATGATTGATCTTCATTGTTCTATGATTGATCTTCATTGTTCTATGGATAAAAGTTAATTATTCTCAAAAACATTTTAATGGCCTATTTTAGGTAGCGAACATCTAGTTATAGTCACTGAGCAAGTCAACTCTAAGAGTCAGTGTTTATATGCTATATCAAACTATTTGTGCTTCAAATTTCTATTCTTCCTTCTCATATGCTTCTACTACTTATCAAATTCTCAACTTTTACAAAAGATAGGATGGGTTAGGTTAAGGGTCCAGACTAGTTCTTCCGTCAATTAGGCGGACAACATTTCAACCCAAGGAGACCTCATCTTTCTGACAATTTAAGGAAAACAAATCCAAGTGACACAGTCTTGTAGTTAAAGGGGTGGGGAGGCCTTCTTTCTGTTTTTTTCCTACCACATGTGTTCTATTTAACTTTATTGTTGGTTTCTACTTGTTTAAGAAAGTGGTATCATCTGCCTTCTCAATATCAATCCCCTATCTAATATTCTAATTCTATTTCCTTTTTTATCATAACAGTAGAACAAAGGTAATTGTACTGCAAGATAGGGTTTGGTTTGTAAATTAAGGGAGCTTTACAGTCTTTCCAATTCTTCTCCTGGGTTTTACAACAGACTGTTTTTTGGTACTGATTCTTCATAGGTGTGGCAACCAGCTCTAAATATGTCACCCCTAAATGATTTCCAAATTTTCACCAAATTCTCCATGGAGACTTCCTCATCAGTCTGAGCCACAGACTAACAGAAAGATTGAATGTTTTCAGTTACTGTCGGACACTTATATCCAAGTTCTTCTCCACTGCATCATGAGAAAATTTCTCATTCATATTTAGGGAAAAGGTTAGTTTACCTATATGTGTTTCAGGCTACGCGTGCCTCTGCAAGTGTTCACAACTTGAGGGCCTAATAGGCAAGTGTTAATATCTCCTAGGTTTGAGAGCTTTGCTCTAGTTGGACAGTGGGCTAATTCTCAATATATTAATTTTTTACTGAATCTTAGGATATTTGGCAATATCAAAAAGTCCTTTCTTAATCAGTCATATCATTTCTGCATTTTGGAATGGCTATAGTCTCAGTTCCTTCTAGGATTTTTTATTATCAAAAAATTTATGAAGTTCACAGTTTTCAGACAATTATCTCACTAGGAAAGTTCATCTATCATGCATGATTAAGGGTGACGCCTCTTCAGTTCTATCTCAAACAGTTTAGTGACAGACAGTGATGACACCAATTCTTTAAAATCAGATAGATGATCTTGTTTGACGGGATTCTCATTATCATTATGTGCAGGGAATAAGATTAAGAATACAGGTTCCTAACACGGGTCTGTTTTGTGACTTGGTCTCTAGCTGAGTCTAGGTGCATGTTAATTGCTAAAACTTATTAGCTGTACTTAATGAATTAGGTCATTGCGTGGAGATGGTGAAAAGATGGGTTATAGCTCTACATTCTCATTGCGTGGAGATGGTGAAAGGACGGGTTATAGCTCTACATTCAGATGACACTATTGCTCTTGCTTATATCAGAAAATAAAGGGGACTAGGTTGAGGACTCTTATCTTGCTGTCACTGGAACTATTATGTTGGACAAAGGGCAAGAATATTACTCTTCTACCTCATTTTTCCAGGAAAACAGAATGTTTAATCGGATCAGCTGAGTAGGTAAGATCAATTATTCATTTGTTGCCCACATCACAAGGTTTGTAGGATCTGTAGGAAAGTATGGGGAAGTCCCATAATAGACTTGTTTATGGCTTCCTAAACAAAAAATTCAGGATCCTCAGGCATGGGCTGTGGATGTTATGCTTTAGGAGTGGTCCAGTCTCAATGTATATCAGTACATGCTTCCTCTCTTTACCATGATTCAACTAGTCGTCAACAAATTCAGAATTTCAGTAAATGCAAGAATTACCCTAATAGTTCCTATCCGGCCTCAGAGGGAATGGTTTCTGGACCCCTGGCCTTTTCTGTCCCTTGTACTTGAATCAGCTGCTATGCAGGAGAAATCTTCTCTGACAATCTCATTGCCATCTCATCCATCAAACCCCCCTCATGCTTCAGCTAACTGCCTGGAAAATCTCCACCATCTCCTCAGATAGAAAGATTTTTCCAAATCATCTAGATTGCCAATTTAAGTGTGAATCATTTATATCAACAACAGTGGCATACTTACTGCAGTTAGTGTAAACATTAAGGTTTGGTTATTAACCTCTCTTAGATATTAAGATTGTAATACTTCTCTATGCCTTCCATCAAAAGTTATAGATCAATATTAAGGTCTGTTGTTTAATATGTGGGAATAGACTTGCTTACTCATAATATGATGAGGGATACTATCAGGTTTTTTTATAATTAAGAAATATATTCTTCTCAACCCTCATGAGGTTGGGTCTACGGGTGGTCCTAAGGGTTTTGAAGGGCTGTCAGTTTGAATCTTTGGATGATGTTTGTTTTAAGAGTCTAGAGGTAAAAACTATGTTTCTTTTGGCTTCAGTTTCAGTCAAGAGGATAAAAGTACGAGGTATCTTTGTACTTGCAGATTTCTCTTCCAAAGTTGCTTTTATTGCCTTTGTTCCCCAAGATTCAAGCTAAAAATTACTACAGGGTTAAGGGTTTATCACATAACTTTCATAATACATCACCTCAAGAAATTCTAGCCAGCAATGATAAAGATAATTGTGTCCATTTAGAGAGTTGAGGTTTACTTAAAAAGATCTAAAGATATAAGAGGTTCCATGAGAATTTTTTTTATTATGGGTGATGCCCAAATTCAGCAAGATGTATCTTATTTACCTCTAAGTACCAGAAGTGTGGATATTTCTCTTAATTTTACTAAAAACTTATCTTTGGAGAAAGCAGATCAGAAGTGACCCAAATCTGTGTTTACATATTACTATGAGAGATGTTGAAATACATTTTGATATTTGTTGATTGTTAGACCCCTAGTAGCAGCAGGGTATGTTTTTGAAAAGATGAACATAAATTTCTTATTTACTTTAATTTTGTATTATCAGGTTATTTAGGTTTAAATAAGATTTCCCTTTGTGTTCTGGGGAAATGTAGATCCTTTATTGGGCTATTGTAGGTTATAGATGGAAGTATTGTATTTCATACAGTGATTTTTACATTTCATGTATTTTGAAATTTAGAAAATCAATCTGAATAAAAAATTATCTAAATGCTCCAACTTGGAGTTCTTTTAGGTATACGGCTTAAATAGTTTTAAGAGTAATAATGACTAGACTTGTGGTGGTAACGAAGTTATACAAAATAGTCAAAAGACTAGATAATACGGAGGATTTACAAAGCTCTGATTTTATTACTTATCTAACGATAATATACAATTTTTAAAATGATGTCACCTAGTACAATAAAGCGTTATCAGGCAGGTTTTACTTTACATATTTTACATAATAAAAATTTTACATCTTGATCCATACTAGCTTGTGCTAAATCTGGAGAAAAAAGTACCGATTTTAATTAAAGAAATACAAAAAGATGCTTAGGGTCGCTGCAGGCAGAGCATGTGTTCAAATTATACAATTTAAAGGTTTAAAGGCTACTCATGTATGGCAGAGGCAAGGGACAGTGGCAATGCCCTTCAGACTGACAATATATACATATGGTCAGTCCACAAGCCTCCTCTCCACCAGAGCTAAGACCAGGAATGGCTAGGTAATGGCTGCTAATGACTCATCAGGTAGACCTATAGGCTACTCCAAACCCCTATCCTTACCTCACGAGGATGGTGAGGTTGCAGACACTACAAGAAATTATCAAGCTTGAATGGGACTTGAACCCCTGTCCAGCAATCACTAGACAGGGACGTTTCAGATAGGCCACTATAATCCTTGGTTATGATTAATACAGTTTCATATCATTAACAGCTGGTTGCATAAAAGTTTAGGCTTAGTAATAGACAGAACAATGATTATACCGTTCTTTTCTGGATACACCACCTAAAGCAGTAACCACTGTTTTGTTTACGTTTCAGCGTCAATCATAATGAACAAACGAACACATTTACATATGTGTATAGGTTAGCTTTTGGAGCAACAGATATTTCACCAAGTATTGATTATGTAATGATTTTGTTATTACTGATATTGTTTTGCTTACTTTTTCTTAGAACTTCAAAATAAATTAAATGAAGGCAAATTTATATTACAGTATGTTTTTTCTAAATACTCCACCTAAAACACAGAACCATTTGTTTGTTTACATTTGGTTGCCGATCATAACGAACAAATAAAAGCATTTACACATCTATGTATAGGTTACCTTTTGCAGCAACAAATATCTTAATAAGTATTGATTATGTAATGATTTGCCCTCTTTTATCGCGGGTTCTTTCTTTGCCGTTTTGTTTTTCCGCGTCCAAGAACAGTGCAATACCTATTTAATCAAGATTCTCAAAAAAATTGTGATAAAATTCAAGCTGAGTGATGATTTCAAATACCCTGCTCTCCTTTACACTGGGAGCACTGTGCGCCACTACCTATCTCTACACCCAACTGGTCCTAGCTCTCTCTGTACAGTGTATATATCCATTTACTGTGGTAAAAAATTACAGCTATATTTGAAATAAACCAGATTTTGATTAAACTGATGTTTCACCTACTGTATCCAATAATAATGCATGTAATATTCACATTTTAGTATCGTATTTATCATTAGAAAAATAGCGAATTATATGTATTGTTTACATTCAAATCAGCTGATCAGCTCTGTTTAGTCCATCGTCAACCTGAATTTTTGGATCAAATATGTTACCGAAGGATATTTTATTTGAACTAAAAGAAACTATTATTACTTGATCTATCATTTTCCAACTAGCTTACTAATTTCAATAGTTGTATTTGAAATGCTTCTCTCATATTTTATTTACTTGTACTGTGAGTTGAATCACGTAACATTAACCGGAGTTTCATTCATGTTGCCAATGCACGATATTTTATAGTTTTAAGACGTGGTGCTTGATTATAAAGCTTAGGAAATTATTTATTACAGCTCTGTCATATTCAATAGAGACAATGTGAAGAAACAAAGATTTCATTTATTACAGAGAGAGAGTGAGTGTGTGTGTGTATGTGTTTGATTGATTGACATGTTATTGATCTAAAATCCATGTGTCAGACAATGAATAACACAATGATTTGTATGTTGATCATTATAGCCTCCTCTAACTTACAGTTGTTAATATATTAACATATTACATAATTGTGTACAGCATTATACATACACGATGCGGTATTGTGGTAGTTTTGGAGATTGCTCTACGGTGTGTATTCTCTGCAAATTCTCGTTCACAACTACGTTATACATTCACGATGGAGATGTGTTTATGCTCCGCACATCAATGGCTTGATTCTTTCCTATGATGGTGTTCAACATGTGTTGAGGCTAAAGTTTAGTGCGCCCGGGATGAGCGCTTCATACTAAATACTAAGCACATTTTCTCTCGCTAACTTTTAACTCTTTATTCTAGTTCCCTTTCTTCTAGTTCCCTTTCTTCTAGTTCCCTTTTCTTCAGCATAGCTATATTATTTATTTCACACATATAATTATTCTACATTCGCTGTTATGGCGATTACAGACATCTAATAAGACAGAGAACTAATACTGTAATGCATTATAAATATATTATATGAAATACTATATTAACTGTATACAGTAGATGTTTTGAATAAGTTCAAAATAGTATACAGTAAACAATACTCTTTATTATTGATTCGTATGTGCATCAGCTGATCTGATCACAGCACCCAAAGTACTTAGATTTATAAAATACACCCAAAATTTAAAACAAAAGTACACAAAGGTTTTATTAAAGCACTTAACTATTCAAATAATCGAAATTTTCTAGATTGCAATAATGCTTCCGAAAAGAAATAGAATATTATAAGCTTTTATTAAGGAGAGAGACACAGAAAGTTATTCTCTATTGAAAAATAATCGAATGCACTGTTTTTGTTTGTTTATTGAAAAGAAACTATTATTTTTGAGATATTTAAGCTGTGTTTCTGTTTAAGAAAGTATAGATATAACATACTGTACAAGAGACAACATGTAAGAAGTTGCGTCATGCTTCAGGAAAACGAGTAGGCTACAAGTCGTCTGAACGAAAACACCAAACACTTACAGTACGTACAGTTAAGCTGTACTGTAGTAATATTACTGTACTGTACATATATTGCAGTAATTTACTCTACAGTACCAGTGAGTATTAGGTTACAGTACAGTATTACTTGATAGGAACAACTTTTGTAATACAGAACAGTAATGAAATGATGACAACTCGGTAAAACTTTACCCTTGCACAATACTATACTGTAACCTTACTGTATCCATTACGTAGTGTTCATTTGTGAAAATGTACTGTACACTATACATATGATTATAGACTGTTTACTTTTGTTCTTACTATGACCTTGGGTAACATTGGCCTTGCTGTAAAGTTCCCGAAGACGTTGTGAAAACATAAAAGTACATACGAACTGCAAGTAAACAAACACATGCATTATAACTTCTGTACGTCTTTGGAAACTCTGGCTGCTGTTCTTGTAGCTTGTTTTTGTTCACCTACCCTCTACCAATGCCTTCAATTTCTGCCAGACGTACAAGATTTCAAAACGTAATTGAAAAAATCGCCATATATGTGCAAAAATAAACACGCGAAGATAATTCAGTCAAACTCGGTCATGCAGACGACGCAGTAAGGATGACATCATTATTTAAAGACCGCTATATCTTCATTATTTGTAAAAATAATTGGGTGAAACTTCAGGAGAGCATGTACAATATGTTATGCATACATAGAAGCAATAACACAATTTTCGATTTCTGAAAGTTGGTATGTCAAAACACCATGGCGGACAGTCCCCTTAACACTTTGGTAACTGTGAGCAATTCAAATTTATAAATGGCACTAGAGTTTGACAGTTATATTAACACTTTAGTACAAAAAGCAATTCAAACTCCTAAATAGTACTAGGCTTAGCCAATTGAATTGAACTAACACTTCAGTAATTCAAACAAAATAAAGTTAATTATCGGGATCAGAGATATAGTTAGCTTTTGAGGATGTTGTTCTTCACGTAGACTGACCAGAAGTGTGTCTCCATGCACAGCTAGCCTTGTATATAAACTCCTTGGGTCCATATAATATAATTGTGTCACGTGATATCTCATAAATCCTAGTTTCCAAAATGTATCTTGTAAGGATCTTTATAATAGAGCTTTATGTTTTCATAATAGTATAGCGGGTAACTAGTAATGTTCCTTCTCACTTGATAAAAGCACTTTCACAAAGAAACCCCTATTTACCAAGATAAAACATGATTTTGGAATCAAGACTCATTTCAAATGGCGTTACTTCCTTTCTAAACAACATGTAAACAAGATTTTTCTTACATCTCCATAGATTTCTCTGATGCCATAATAGAAAGCGTCGCACAATAGACCTGCATGAGTTGCAGTAAATTCATCAGAAATCACAATTCATTTACGTTACTGATATTTATATGACTGAGTGATTACACAACAATAACTCATGCTGATACTAAATATAAATACTATTACTACTCATTTCATCTTTATGATTTTAAGCTCTTAATTATTCCTAAAATTGATTATAAAATCTCGTCCTTTTCATATACAGTAATTAGTAGGCTTTGCTGTTCAGATATTTAGCATACAGGGTGTTGTTTAGAACTTTGTTTAAGCCTTAAACTTTAATGAATGATTGTAACTCTAGAGGTGTATAACTAACTCATTATAGTCCGGTGGTTTTGTATCCATGAAGGATCAGAAAATGTCTGCCATGCCAATTGCTAGTGTGGATTGCTAAAATGTAATAGTTGGATGGACTTCAGGCAGTGAAGACACAAAGAAATAGATGTCAATAATATTTTTATGGCACTAGGACATGCTAAAGTGGCCAACCTTTTTAGTCTTCGAGAAGGATAGTTATGACCATATTCACCAAGATGAATACTATAGAAATGAAAATGGAGTTCTTATTTTATCTTTGGTGTAGAGCATAATTAAGAGGTAAGCCAATGTTTCCACCTAGGTGATCACATCAAAGAATGTGTATTTACTAATCTTAAGGCTTACATTTGAGATTTATACACCAGAGAACCCTTTTGCAAGCAATTGCTAGTATGAAGACTTTAAGGAGGAAGCTGATGATAATTTTATTCAACATGAAGCAAATCTGTGTATGCTATAAATGTGCTAGCTAATGTGTTCCTAGTTACCCTGAAACATTGAATTTCTAATGGTTGGTACAATGCCAAGTAGGTCTTGAATATGAGTTATCAACCTAATTCCCTTTTAATATGTTATGTAGAAAATTCAGTATTCTGCTATTTATCACAGAGGAGCTATGGTATTATGTAAGTCTAGCTCAAGGGCTTAAATAATGAAATCCATCAATTATGATGGCTTACTGGCCTTTTGAGAAACAAGATATAATTTTATTTGTAATTGATATCTCCTCACTATAAATGATGCTCTTATATTCCAAAACTATAATGAGCTGGTGGTATTGTTGCCTCTAAACCATCTGTTTCATCCAGTTTATTATCTTAGGCTAAATTTTTAACTCTAAAGAATTTTAAGCTTTATTTTCTGCATTGTAAGATGAAGATTTGCCTTAGTCCTAGACACTAGCCTGGCCAGAGTAGTGAAAGTATTTGGGAAGAACTTTAACAGTATGTAGGTATTATTCATTGCATCACAGACAGTTGGGATGAGTTACAACCATCTGTATCGAAAGTCATTTTGAGGAAGAAATGGTCTGAATACTTCCACAATTTCAAAAGTTTTTATTTAGTCAAGACCATTAATAAAGGGATTTTGACGTAGGAAAAATCTATTTCTGGGCGAGAGACCCGTGCCGCCCAGTGAAATGCTCCTTTTACATCATTTCTAAGGTAAAAACTGCTATGAATTTACCAGAGAAAAATTTGTATAGGAATGCTAGGTTGAACCCAGCTCGCTCACCTTAATAAGGTGTCGGTATAATACTGGGGCGTGAATAAATCACAACCAGAGGCCTCGCACCATTTAGATATCTCCTGTCAAAATCCCCGAAAAGCGAGGTGCCGTTCAACATCCTACTACTACTAGCGATCCCACGCCAGTGACGTCACTCCTTATAGCACCCCAAATAGGGGCCCAATTAGGGAGGGATGGGTGGGTTCACCGGTCTCTCGCCCAGAAATAGATTTTTCCTACGTCAAAATCCCTTTTCTGGGCTCCGACCCGTGCCGCCCAGTGAAATCGTACCAGAGAATGGGGACCCAATATGGCTAACTACCTGAGGAGGGAATAACACAAAAATAACATAGCTGATGAGTTTTAATATCAAAAAAGAGGGATGTGGAAACCCGTAAAAATAGATCAACATGTACAGTGATACCTCGGTACTCGACCATAATCCGTTCGAGATCCGTGTTCGACCTCCGATTTGTTCGAGTACCGAATTTTTTTTCCCCATAAGAAATAATGGTATATATTCTATTCCGTTCCCAAGCACTCGAACAGGCCCAAAATATTAATAAAACGTGTACCTAAACAACAATAATTATCTAAATGTGTATGAAATTGGTCAGAAAATCCTATAAAACAATTTTAAACCATTTACTGTACTAAAATAAAACAATTTTAAACCATTTTCTGTACTGTAGTGAACATACCTTTGAGCAGCGGTTCGATGGCATACAGGGATGGATGTGGAGAGGATGGAAGGGGGAGGTTACTGCTTGGAAGGAGAGTCCCCTTCCATGATGTGGCGGGGTAGTTCTCCTTCAGGAGTTGTTTCTCTCTCCAATGAAAGGGTGGGCAGATCTATTTCAGGGGTTTTTCTCTTCTTTGTCTCTTCTTTGGAGGAGAAACAGGCTTTGATGTAGCAGCTTTCTTTTCTTTTGTGAAAAACTGGTCTATTGTTAATTGTTTCTTCCTCCTCTGCAGTATTCTTCGAAAATGATACATGACACTATCATTAAACATATGCACTGCCCGGTTTGCTACTGCAATTTCTGGGTGGTATTTTTCAGCAAAAGCCTGCACATCTGCCCACTTGGAACAAATTTCATTGATGAGAGAACTTGGAACATCCTCCCTTACCTCATCCTCTTCTGAAGATTCCTGCTCCACAATCAGATCCTGCTGCTGTTGTTGTTGCAGGTGCAACAATTCCTCCACAGTCAACTCGGTAGAATGGCTTTCTACAAGCTCATCAATATCATCCTTGTCGACCTCAAGCCCCAAACTCCTGCCCATGACAACAATTTCCTCAACGACATCAGTGTCATCAGAAATTACAGGGGTAGCAGTGCTTGGACCCGCCTCTGGTTGGAAACCTTCAAACTCCCTCTCTGTGACACATGATGGCCACAGCTTACGCCAGGCAGAGTTCAATGTCCTATAGGTCACACCTCGCCAAGCTTGGTCAATCATGTTAACAGAGTTGAGGATGCTGAAGTGTTCCTTCCAGAATTCCTTTAGGGTCAACTTCGTGTCACTGGTCACTTCAAAACACTTTCTGAAAAGGGCCTTGGTATAGAGTTTTTTGAAGTTTGAAATGACCTGTTGGTCCATGGGCTGGAGTATGGGAGTAGTATTGGGGGGCAAGAATTTGATTTTGATAAAGCTGTATTCTTCTTTCAAGTCATCCTCGAGACCTGGAGGATGTGCAGGAGCATTGTCCATAACCAGAAGACATTTCATTGGCAAGCTCTTTTCAATGAGGTAAGCCTTAACCTGGGGGGCAAACACTTCGTTTATCCACTCAGTAAAGAATTGTCTTGTGACCCAAGATTTAGTGTTCGAGCGCCACATAACTGGTAGTGCACTTTTACAAATATTATTTCGTTTGAACACCCGGGGGTTGTCCGAGTGGTACACTAACAAGGGTTTGATCTTGCAATCGCCACTTGCATTTGCACACAGCAACAATGTTAGCCTATCTTTCATTGGCTTGTGACCTGGCATCTTCGTCTCGTCCTTGGTAATGTACGTATTGGCTGGCATTTTCTTCCAAAATAACCCAGTCTCATCACAATTAAAGACTTGTTGTGCGATCAAATTTTGTTCATTTATGTACCGATCGAATTCCCCCACGTATTTATCGGCTGCAATTTGATCCGAACTAGCTGCCTCCCCATGCCTAGTAACACGATGAATACCTGTTCTATTACGAAACTTTTCAAACCAACCCCTGCTCGCTTTAAATGTAAATGAATCACTTTCACTGGTACTCGGACTTTTCTTCACTAATTCTTCATAGATATGCAACGCTTTTTCACAAATGAACGCTTCACTAACACTTTCCCCGGCCAACTGTTTTTCTTTAATAAATATTAAAAGCAACTTTTCCATCTCCTCAATCACTTGTGGCCTTTGCTTAGTTACCGCCGTAACTCCCGTTGCAACATTCGCCTTCTTAATCATTTCTTTATGCTTTAAAAACGTAGAAATGGTCGACTTCGCCATTCCGTATTCTACCGCTAAATCGGACACTCGTACACCATTCTCATATTTCGCTATAATTTCCTTCTTCAACTCGATCGTTGTTCGCACTGTTTTCCTCTTCTCCTTCCCCTTAACACTCATTACTTTCTTGGGACTCATTATGAAAGCTAAAAAAGCAATTAAAAGCACTGAAAATCACTAAATCACAACGAATGCTGATCGCGCGTTGTCTGAGTGACGCTCTCGAGAGAACTGATGCTTCCCGAACAAGCGAGAGTGGCCGAGATGGCGCGATCATCACAAAGCCCATGCGGTCGTCACGTGTTCGGCTGGTCGAGTACCGAATTTTTGGTCGAGCACCGCAGCAAAAATTTCTCGAAAATTTTGGTCGAAATCCGAATTGTTCGAGTATAGAGTCGTTCGACTACCGAGGTATCACTGTATATGACAGTGATAAATAGACATGGTAAACAATCAATAATGAAACCCGTAGGTAAAATTCAACAGATATGAATAGTGGTAATCAAGCTTGGTAATAAAAAATGCAAAGGTAAAAATTCAATCATAGATATGAATATGAGCATGGTAGAAGATCCCATCAGGGGATGATAGAGAGAACCAAGCAAAAGTAAATCCATAACAAAGATTTAACATAACAAAAATAAAATCAGCTCGGGGATTTAAGAGCAAATGAAATAAAAAACAATTCGTGAAATTGATCAATGAATAATGAAATAATACGCCATAAGGGTGTATGGCAAACAAAACAGGTAGGAACAATAGGTAAGCCAGGCAGGAGGGAAAGAGGATAGAGCAAGACGTGGTGATTAGGACTCAGTACTTTCAGGAGGAACTATATTCCCTGCAGCTACTGTGGCAAATCTAAGAGCTTCTAAAGGTTTTAGGTAGTGGCGCTTGAAAACTTTAGGGGACTTCCAACCCGTATATTTTGAGAGCTCATCAAATTTCATATGGTGGAAAAAATTAATTGAGGTAGCCACAGCTCGAATATCATGGACATGTGGGAATGATTCAGGATTAGCTTGTTTAATAAAATAAATAATTTGTTGTCTGATTCCCTTAAGGGTAATAGTTCCTCCGTGTTCTCTAATAAATAAGGGCCCTGTGGTTGTGGTGGAAGTTCTACTTAAGTAGGATTTCAGGGTGGTAACTGGACACAGGGATGGATCCCGAGGAAGTGGAACAATCTTCCAGGGAGACCACCTGTTTTGGGGGTCCTCATTTTTAGCCAGGAAAACTTTGTTAGGGGAGAGAAGGACCTCACCCTAAGAGAGAAACTCTATATGACCTGGGTCTCTAGATAAGGCTGACAATTCTGAGATTCTGGAGCCAGAGGCGAGGCTCAAAAGAAAAAGTGACTTTCTTAACAATGCCATATAGTTACAGGATTCATTTGGGGTGTCAGAGGCTAGCTTAAGAACATCGTTCAAAAACCAGGAAACCGCGCTAGAGCGAGTTGAAGGTTTTAGTCTGGCACAAGCTCTCGGAATGGATGAGAAATATGAATCCGTTAGATCAATGTCAAAACCAATATGGAAGATCTTTTTCAAGGCTGACTTGATTGTAGTAATTGTATTGGCTGCCAGGCCTGATTCGAAGAGAGTTCTGAAGAATGTCACAGTTAGGTTCATCGTCATTTTCTCAACTTGGGAATCTTTCAAGAACTTAGCTAATTTCTTGACAGCTGAGTCATATTGACGGAGAGTAGATTCCCTTTTGTCAGATTCCAGGAAAATAGTATTCAAAGGATCGATGTTTGCACCTCGTTGGGCTGCGAACTTCATGAAGTCCATAAAGTTAGGGCATTCAGAATCCTTGAGGAAGCGAACACATTGCGAGTTTGTACTGTCTGTGTTAGCACCGGATTGGGAATCCGCCGGGGGCGGAGACCTAGTTCTAGCAACAAGGGGAACCAATTGCTCTTGGGCCAGTTGGGGGCTACGAGAGTCACTTGACCTTTGAAGGATCTGAGTTTGTGCAGAACATTCAGCAGGAGATTCACTGGAGGAAACAGATAAATCGTCTTCCAGGTATTCCAATCTAGAATCAAAGAGTCCGTGGCATAAGCCTGAGGGTCCAGGTTGGGGGCTACGTAACAATCTAGTTTGCGATTGGATTCCGTCGCTAACAGATCCACTTGGAGACCCGGGACTTGAGATAGTATCCACTGGAAAGATCGATTGTCTAGTGACCATTCCAACTCTAGCAGAGTCGTCCGGGAAAGTGCGTCCACTACCACATTCCGGACTCCTGCTAGATGGACTGCTGACAGGTGCCACTTGTGTAATGCCGCCATGGAGAAAATCTGCAACATGATGTGGTGTATTTGGGCTGATCTGGAGCCTCCTCTGTTGATGCAGTGTACTATGACTGCACTGTCGAGAACCAGTCTGATATGGAGATTCCTGGCTGGATTGAGACGTTTTAAAGTGAAGAAGACTGCCATGGCCTCTAGGACGTTGATGTGCATTGTTGGAAGACCGGTGACCATAACCCTTGGACTTTCTTGTGTTGGGAGTAACCTCCCCACCCTGTTAAGGAGGCGTCTGTGTGAACGACGAGTCCCGGGACCGGATGTTGTAAGGGAACCGACTTGGAAAGATTCTTGATCTTCGTCCAAGGCTGCAGACTTTTTCTCAGGATTGGGGGAAGGCGAGCACGTCTGTCTCGGCGTTTTGCGGTTGCTCTGGAGCGCCACACTCTGTTTATGTCCTTGAGTTTGGACCTTAGGACAATGTCTGTCACGGAGGCGAACTGTAAGGAACCTAGGATCCTCTCTTGGTTCCTTCTGGAGGTCAACTTTTCCCTGAGAAATTGTTTTGTATTCCTCGCTATCTCCTTCCTTTTGGCTTTGGGGAGGCACAGCGTATGGGAGCACAGGTCCCATTGTAGTCCCAGCCATTGAAACTTGGTCTCCGGGACCAGGCGGGATTTCTCGAGGTTGACTTGGAATCCCAGTTGTCGAAGGAAGGTGAGGACTTTGTTCGTTGCTATCCGGCAATTCTGGGCATTGTCTGACCAGATTAGCCAATCGTCTAGATAAGCCACTACCTGTATCCCCTGAGTTTGAAGCTCTTGAACTACTGTCTCTGCTAGTTTGGTGAAGATTCTGGGTGCTATGTTGAGCCCGAATGGCATCACTTTGAAGGCATAGGCTTGTTTGCCTAGCTTGAAGCCCAGAAACAGACGAAAATGCCTTGTTATTGGAAAGTGATAGTAGGCATCTGTAAGATCGATGGAGGTGGTGACGGCCCCACGGGGAAGTAAGGTCCGCACCTGCGAGACGGTAAGCATATGGAATTTGTCGCAACGAATGAAGGAATTTAAACGAGACAGGTCCAGGATTACTCTCCGTTTGTCTGAGCCTTTCTTTGGCACGCTGAACAAGCGCCCTTGAAATCTTAAGCGACGTATGCTTTGGATTGCATTCTTTAGTAGCAGATCTTTTGTGAAGGAATGTAGTTCTTCCGTTGGTAGTTGGTAAAAGCTGTTCGGTGGAGGAGGTCCCTGTATCCACCTCCACCCTAGGCCTTTTGAGATGATGCTGGAAGCCCAATCGCTGAACTTCCAATGGTCCCGAAATTTGTACAATCTCCCTCCTACCTGCAGTTTCTCAATGGTTGGAGGATGATTTGCCTCCTCTGCTTCCGCGGGAAGACTTGCCTCGGTGGTAACCCCTTCCGCCACCTCGGCCACGAAAGGCACCCCTGGAACCCCTGTGATGCTGGTAGCCACGGAAAGAGCCCTGAGACTCATACGTGGGGTTAAAGGCGGGGGAGAAGGAAGTCGAGGCGATCTGAGACTGAGGGACCAGAACGTATTGCTCTTGTTGTTGGCCCTTTGAGGTAGAAGGCTGGGGACCTTGAGGAGCAGGTTGGACTGAGACCGGTTGAACCACTTGCAGAGGTTGTCTGAATTGGGAAGATTGGAAGGGCCTCAATCTCTTCCTATCTCGAAATGGGGTACTAGTAGGCTCATATTTCCTCTTTGAAACCAGGCCCCACCTAACCTTGAGGTTTTGGTTGGCTCTAGCTGCCTCGCTAAGGACCGAGTTAACTAAATCCTCTGGGAAAAGATCCGGGCTCCAGACTGGAGGTTTGATGAGCCTATTAGGTTCGTGCCTAATCGTGGCTTCGGATAGGACGTGTCGTCGACAACGGGTCCTGGCGTTTGCAAAATCATAGGCATCAGCCATAAAGTTTTGCAAAAGCGACTTAGTGAGGACCTTAAGGAGGTCCTCCTCGTTGTAAGTAGCGACGGTCAGTTCAGAAAGGGCAACTGAATTAAGGGATCTGCTGAATCTACACCTCGACTCATATTCCAATTTAATGAGAGACTCCGGGAGTTTGGGAAGCCGTTCGCTGAACTGCGTCGAGGCACAGTCCGGGCTCAACTTACCTACCGAGAAGATAGCTGGGGCGTTCCGCCAACATTCATTGTCTCCCGGAAAGAGAAGGGAGGTTAAGTCGGTCTCCCTGAGTTGAGGTAAAGGCTTCTCTTCCTTGATAGCCTGAAAGACCGTCTATGATCTTGGTCGCACATGGGGTAGGGGTCTGGTCGTCGGCCACAAACATAGTATAAGAACTTTTGTAGGCCGTAATCATTGTGTTCAAGCAGTCCCACTCATTGAACACACGGACCAAGACAGACTGTGCCTGTTCTTTAGGAAAAATAACAGTTTCCTTTGGGACCTTATCCAATTAAATCAGAGCCTCTTCCGTGAGGCGAGCGTAGCCAGGGAAGGGGAATTAGAGACCCGGCGGGTAGAATTCATAATCTGCAAGAGGCCGGGTCCCGAAACCTTCGATTGATAACATACCCTCCGAGAAAGGGGCATGCAATGCTAACCTCCAAGGGTTATTCTTATTGAAAGGAGGAAGCTTGGAGGCGTCGGGGATGGGGTATTGCTGTTGTGGCGGTGGCAGACCCGAGCGCATGAGTCCCTGAACTAGGCTCTCCATAGAAGCTATTCTCTCTTGTGATTGCTGCGTATGAGACGATAGCATCGACTCAAAACGAGCAAACATCTTCTCGGAAAAATCCACCGGGTTAAATGATTCCGCCGGGGGGGAACAGGTGCCGGAACGGAGGCTACTCCGTGAGAGGTTGAGGGCACAGCAATTGGGTCTTGAGAGACTCTAGTGGAGGAAGATTTAGCCTTCGAAGCTGATGATTTCGAAAACTTGTGGTCTTTGGAAGACTTGTGGGTCTTATATAAAGGTTTACAATGAGCCTTCACCTTGGGGAAAACAGGCCGATCTCAGTCCCAGTTGTCCCCGGAAAACCTCGAAAAGAAGAGTGTTCTGAAGTAGAAGAGAAAGCCGGGCTAGGGAGAGGAATCTTAGTCCGGGAACCACCTGACTCACCTACGTCCCTACCTGCGTCGGGATCATCCAGAGCCATGGGTTCCACATCGAGGTTGAGGGTAGCGACGTCCTCAGTTAGGGTGCCGCCCGTTTCTTCTTGGTCCGGGGCCAGAAGAAGGGATTCGATCCTCTCGATGATAGGATCCGCCAACTCTTTGGGGACCGCAGCTGAAGTTTTAGCATGGGGGTAGAGACGGGAACACCATTCCTCAGAGAGGATATAAGGCTGTTTGGCCTTCACGTTGCGGGCGAACCCGCCAATCCAGATCTTGAGGGTAGCCTGAGCTGTATCTTTTTCAAGTTGGGATCTCTGAAAGAGAACAGACTATTAGCGAGGGATATTTGTGCCAAAGAAAAGTGGAGAAGTCCAAGGACTTCATAGACACGAAGTGAAAGGCATGCGGGAAGTCCAGAGGACTGTAGCCTTAAAAATAATAACCGTAATGTAAACCATCGAAATTAATCGTAACTCCCTACAAGTCTGTATTAATGAAAATACACTCACCGAGTCAGATGTTAGAGTGGAGGTCATTGTGTAGCAGACTACACAATTGTCCGGATGCCAAACAGCTAAGTCATCCACTTGGACAGAACAGTGGGCGTGCGAACGACACACGTCATGGCCACAGGGTTGATGGAGGACAACGGCACATGCCGTCATCGCACAGCGTACAGTCTGTAAAATAAAAGATACATGAGTATCTTAAAGGGAAAGCAAATTAGGGGCCCGGAGGCTCCGGAGCTTAAAATATATCAATATCATGATAAAAGATTTTATTTCGACTGTATTATGAATGGGAATAAGTCAGTCCGTAACCGTGTTCATATCAAAGGAGGGAAGGGAAGGTCGAGAACTAGGATCGTATATAAATAAATATATATATGTGACTAATATATAAAGTTAATCCAAGTAATAATGAGTAACGTTGGCTCCCGAGGCTCAACTAAACAACTCGACCAGATGGTAATGTATAAAAGCTACGTCCGGGGATCCCGTAATGAAAGTCTTTATATATATATCTATATGAGGTCCGTGAGGTGCGGGACACCATAGAGGGGGAAGGGATCTTTAATGGGTCCGTGAAGTGCGGGACCGAGAGAGAGTAGGATGTACAAAACAAAATAAAATAATATAACATGACAAGGTACCACGGACCGAGCAGAAAACTTCCCGTCGACCGTTGGCCAAACGAGCGACGGAAAGAAAACGACTACGACCGGGTAGAGTAGTACAAAAAGTGTAAAATAATGTACGTTAATGTATAATAATAATAGCAAGCCTCACAGATCAACGGGAACCGCCCGTGCAAAGAGAGCGAAAGGCCCCGGGGGGGGGAACATAACGCAACATAGTGACTCTAACTCGACATGGGAGAGAGAGAGGGAAACCCTGGGGTGGGGTATCGGGCGGGAGGGAGGCTAGGAGTGGGGCGATAGCAGGTATACCAACCTGCCAGACCCACGATTGATATGATCACGCGGAAAGACTAAATAACACTATAATAAACATAACACATGGTAAAATAAGATAGGAAGGCATGCTGGATGATAAAATAATAAAATAATAATAAAAATAACGATACATCAATCGTAAAACAAACGAGGGAACGAACATGAGACAGGAGAAAACCGAGCCTAACAGCGCTGGGAGCTAGGCAGGGCTACCAACATAACACAGAGTCAGTGAAGTGCTAACAAAATGAAAAACTAATATCTGACTCATGAAAGTCCCTCGGGCTAATGCAAGAAAAACGAATGACGCTAATAATGAGAAGCCTTTCCGTGGCGTGCGAACGTAAAACAAAATTAATGGAAATAGAAACGCCCGAAGGCGACCAGGCATGCCAACCTAACGAGAATACGCCAACGTATATCGTAATAACTGTTATCGTAATAACAGGACATAAATATAATAAAATAACACGGTGTGTGAACCGTGGATACCCAGAAAGTTCATAACGAGAAACAATCAGTATGGAGGACTCATTGTAAAGCGTTAAGAATGACGAGAGAGAGAGATAAGGGGAAGGCTGAGCGCCATGAAAGACCCACGCGGGGTCGTGAAATATAAAACTGTCATAATATAAGCAAAAAAGGGCAAGGCCCCCTCCAAAATCTCAAAACTCATAGATCTGGTACTTAACTTAGATGGGGTGACGGTAGAGTCCAACATCTTGAGGTAAATCCAGGTAAACCAGCGAAATTCACACACCGAGGCAAAAAATGTTTGGATAGCGCATGCTATGAAAAAGGAGTGACGTCACTGGCGTGGGATCGCTAGTAGTAGTAGGATGTTGAACAGCACCTCGCTGTTCGGGGATTTTGACAGGAGATATCTAAATGGTGCGAGGCCTCTGGTTGTGATTTATTCACGCCCCAGTATTATACCGACACCTTATTAAGGTGAGCGAGCTGGGTTCAACCTAGCATTCCTATACAAATTTTTCTCAGGTAAATTCATAACAGTTTTTACCTTAGAAATAATGTAAAAGGAGCATTTTGCTGGGCAGCACGGGTCGGAGCCCAGAAATGACATTTCTAGCTTTTTCTGCTTATATTGGTATGAGGAGATAAACATAGTGCAGCTAAGCTTTGTAAATCATAGTGAGCTATTTAGTAATGAGTTGATGGCTAGTGATCTATTTAGTATGAGTTGATGGCTACAAAACAGTAGTAGGACAAGAAGTTTTTTAACAAAGGAACAACCAAAATAAATTTCTTAGCATTATTGTATGGTTCAAGTCTGCAATCATCACATGACAGAAGTAATCCTAACAATTTTAGAAATGACTACTGGGCTTTGGTCTGAGGTGATTTACAGATCCATGTCAAATCTTTGAAAAAGAATAACATGTTTGACAGACTTAATTTATGCATATTCTCTGTCACCCTTTTTCACCCATTGCCTCCACTCCTGTGGTTTCCAACTTGCATCAGATGATGCTATTGGTGGTAGGAACCTTTCTACATAGTCATCATTTATCCAATCTGTGGCAACCACAAGTCATAGTGGCCCTCACCCGTTCAGCCTTTCTGAATGGTTGGAAAATGTATGTGGACATTTATTTTTATATATTGGATACAAATTGTACAAAGCCTTTTTAATAATTTTAATGGTTTAACCTTTTTTTCTTTTATCTAATCGTTTTGTGGGGAATAGCAGGAAATCATAGTTTGATCCAAAAATATATTTTTTTCTCTTGATGTAGGCCTATATCCTTCGTTTACATATCAGAATAATTTCCCATTTTTGGGTGGTCTCAATGGAACAAAACAGTACCATAAATCCAGAATCAGCTATTAGAAGTGATAAACATATGTTTGAAATCTTGATGAGGAATTGTATAGTGTTATGGAATCATGACTAGTGCCAGTAATAAACTATATGAATATTTTCATTTGAATATTAGTGATTATTGGAAATCTGTTTAATTATTGCATAATTTTAAACCTTGCATGTGCCATACTACTGATAGACATGAGCTGACAAATAAGACATTGGATTTAGATTTTATAGGAGCATGTGATTACTTTCTTTTCGTGAATGAGCAATAGTTATTAGAATTATGAAAAGTATTTGTAATGTACAAATAAAAAATCTTAAGGATCTGCTTTATAACACTTAAAGAATTCCAGAATTTTGTTTTGTTTTTATAAGTTCATATTTTTCTGCTCTGTATATGCTTGGGTTAACAGTTAATCTCCTATTTTCTAGTTCCCACTGTTTTGGAGTTATGGAATTTTTTAGCTTTCATACATCTTCCATATCATAAATGATAGTCACTCACTAAGGCTCCAATTGGAGTATTATTTAAAAGGAGCTAAGGTTTTCAGTAAAATTAAGCCAGCTTCACAATTTCACCAGCAGATGAGCACAAGTGAAGTGATATATGATGATAAGAGGTTGAGCAACATCAGTGAAAATTCAGAAGACTCTCTACAATCCCATTCCTCCGAGGGAATGACATACTCCCAAACTATACCCTCACAGATTCCACACTCAGCACGCTACGCCAATGCTCATTTTAATCACACTCATCATTTACCGAAGGTAGAGTAGATTTTTTTTTTATTATTTTAATGTACTGTATTGATAAATGGAGAAAATAACATATATAACATAAGAAAAACATTGTTAAATATTATTATATCAAAATTGGGAAACTTCCAAGTGCTTCCTTGTAAGTGATTCTAGTTCTTTGTTTGTTTTTTATGTTTGGAAAGATGTTCATTATTGTTATGCTTGTAGATTATTGTAGAATGTATCACCAAATGCATGTTGTTACAGTACTATGTTATATATTAATACCATGTAATACTTGTTCATCATTTACTCTGAAACAATTTATTGGGGGTTTTATGAACCCAAGTACACTTACATTCTATATGAAGTATATATATATATATATATATATATATATATATATATATATATATATATATATATATATATATATATATATTATATATATATATATATATATATATATATATATATATATATATATATATATATATATATATATATATATATATATATATATATATATCAACATCATCAACAACTCCTCCTATGCCTATTGACGGAAAGGGCCTCGGTTAGATTTCGCCTGTTGTCTCTATCTTAAGCTTTTAATTCAATATTTCCCCATTCATCATCTCCTACTTCATGCCTCATAGTCCTCAGCCATGCAGGCCTGGGTCTTCCAACTCTTCTAGTACCTTGTTGAGCCCAGTTGAAATTGTGATGAACTAATCTTTCTTGGAGAGTGTGAAGAGCATGCCCAAACCATCTCCATCTACCCCTCATCATGATTTCATCCACATATGGCACTCAAGTAATCTCTCTTATAGTTTTCATTTCTAATCCTGCTATTTAGCTCCCAATATTCTTCGGAGGGCTTTGTTATCAAATCTACAAAATCTGTTGGATATTATTTCATGTCATACCATCACTCGTGTCCAAACAGTAACGCTGATCTCGCTAAACTGATATGTAGCCTGATTTTTATATGTAATTTCAGGTGATTTGATTTCCAAATTTTACTTAACCTAGCCATTGTCTGATTTGCCTTTTTCAATCTTTCATTAAATTCCTATTCTATAGATTCTGTATTAGAGAGCATAGGTCCTAAATATTTGAATTATCCTACCTCATTAATCCTTCCTCATTCCAATGGTATTTCATATTCCATTCTCCTCATCTCTGTCTTCCTTCTATTTATCTTGACCCCAACCTTATGTGATATTTCATGTATTCTGGTAAGCAGGCTTTGCAAGTCATGTGGTGTTCTGCTAATAAGGACATCATCATCAGCATACTCTAGGTCAACTAATTTCCTGTTACCAATCCCTTCTCCACCATCCCCAGCTGTTCTATACATTACAAAATCCATGAGGAGGATAAAGAACATACACTAGGTGACAACACATTCCCTTGGAGTACTCCACTGTTCACTGGGAATTTATTTGATAGGACTCAATTGACATTAACTTTGCACTTGCCATGCGCATGAACAGACTTAATCAAATTTACATATTTAAGATGAACTCCATAATAACATGGGACTCTCCACAAAATTGGCCGGTGTACACTATCTGAAGCTTTTTCATACAACACAAATGCCACCAAAGTTGGATTTCTATATTTACACATTGCTGTCCCACATGTCTTAAAATGAAAATTTGATCTGTACAACTTGTACCTTTTCTGAAGTCTGCTTGTTCATCTCTAAGCTTTTCATCAATCTTTCTTAGTCTCTTTAGAATGAGCATACTATATTTTCATGATGTCTGACGTAAGTGTGATGCCTCTGTAATTATTGCAATCAGGCAGTTTTTTTTTTTTTTTTTTTTTTTTTTTTTTTTTTTTTTTTTTTTTTTTTTTTTTTTCACCAACACTCCTACCTCCCAATTATCAGGTTTTGCCTCTTTATGTCACATTATACAAAATAATCTTGTATTTATTCTGGGAGTCACTGCATTTTCAGCCAATATCTTCTCAGCAGTTATTCCCTTGAATTGAGGGCTTTCCATTTCTTTGATTTTTTAATGATAGCTTCGACTTCAAAGACACCGAATTCATTCGTGGGCACATCAAGGTCTACCTCAGATTCAGGTATATCAATGAAATTATTCCCTTCATATCGCCTATTTGTGACCTCACTAAAGTGTTCCATCTAACATTGCCTTTCTTCATCTTCTGTTGATTGATATATATATATATATATATATATATATATATATATATATATATATATATATATATATATATATATATATATATATATATATATATATATATATATATATATATATATATATATATATATATACATATATATATATATATATATATATATATACATATATATATATATATATATATATATATATATATATATATATATATATATATATATATATATATATATATATATATATATATATATATATATATATATATATGTATATATATATATATATATATATATATATATATATATATATATATATATATATATATATATATATATATATATATATATATATATATATATATATATATATATATATATATATATATATATATATATATATATATATATATATATATATATATATATGTATACAGTGAACCCTCGCTACTTCGCGGTTCGACAATCGCGGATTCACCACTTCGCGGGTTTTTCCCATAACCCATATATATATACATATCGCGGATTTTCTGGAAAATTCGAAAATACCGCGAAATCTGAAGACAACCAAATACGATATTTTGTTACCTGTAATTCCATTAATACTGTAATTAGTAATATCTGCTCTTACTGATTGTTCATTGCATTACATATGATATATAATTCAGCACAGAAAGAAATAAAACACGAAAAGAGAATGTGATCATACGATAATTCAGTACGTAGTAAAATTAAATCGAACATGAAACGCAAATCAGATGCAGTCATACCATATTAGAATGGTGTGTACTGTAGTGGATGTGCTTCTTTTCCATGAATCTTTTGTATGTATACGTACGTAGTACAGTACTGCATCCAATAATATTCTTTGTTGCAAAAATCACATTTCGAATACTGTAAGCGTACGAGAGAGAGAGAGAGAGAGAGAGAGAGAGAGAGAGAGAGAGAGAGAGAGAGAGAGAGAGAGAGAGAGAGGCGTAAAATAGCGTACGTAAATTTTTATTATTGTTATTATTATTATTATTGTTGTTGTTGTTAATAAAATTATTATTGTTATTATTATTATCATTATTATTATTATTATTACTGTACAGTATTATTATCATTATTTATTATTATTACGGTATTGTACTTAATCTACGTACGTTCATTATGCGCGGGGCATCTTCTATGAGTAACCAACGCATCATAGTACTGTAAGACGGGTTGTGATTGGTTCAAGCGCGATATAGATGACGAATCAAAACTCAAGTTTTGTTATCTAGCCTGTGATTGGTGTTTTGCCCGCATCTTCTACCCGCAGCATCAAAGTTCTCGCGGGGCTGGATCGTTCACTTTCTCTTTCCGCGTATCGCTGAGTAGACGTTCTTAAGTTTGTGAAGTTTAATCTGTGCTGTGTGCGACTGTTTTAAGTTGAACTTTTTGTTGAACTTTCTGTTAAATCCTACTGTACAATGCCTCCCAAGCGTTCTGCTTCTAGTAAGGCTGGTAGTGAGCCTAAACGCCACCGAAGGATGATGACGATAGCTGAGAAGGTTACGCTTCTCGACATGTTAAAAGATGGTAGAAGTTACGCGGCCGCCGGCCGCCATTTTGGCATCAACGAATCCACCGTTCGCTATATCAAAAAGGACGAGGCGAACATTAGAAAGACTGCTGCAATCACCTTTAGCAGATCAGCGAAGCGAGTCGTTACAACGCGTAATAAAACGATCGTACGCATGGAAGGTGCTTTAGCTGTGTGGATTGCCGACTGCCGGAAGAAGAACATAGCGTTGGATACGAACACCATCCAAACAAAGGCTTTGAGCTTATATGAGAATTTTGCTGCAAAGGAACCTAAAGACGACGACGGCAACCATGCTGAAGATGATGATGATGCAGATGATCCTCAACCAGGGACATCCACTGATTCCCAGCCTCAGAAACGTTTTTCCGCAAGCAAAGGATGGTTCGCGAAGTTTCAGAAACGCTTCGCCCTGAAAAGCGTTTCCCTGCATGGGGAGTCTGCTTCCGCTGACACTGCCGCTGCTGAAACTTACGTGAACCAGACTTTCAAGAACATTATCGCTGAAGGTGGATACAAGCCGGAACAAGTGTTTAATATGGATGAAACCGGCTTGTTTTGGAAGAGAATGCCGTCGCGAACTTTCCTGTTCAAAGAGGAAGCCAAAGCCTCTGGCTTTAAGGTATTCAAGGATCGCGTTACCCTCGTGATGTGTGGCAATGCTGCTGGATTTTTGTTAAAGCCGGGGCTTATTTATAAGTCGAAAAATCCTCGCGCTTTGAAAAATAAAAATAAGAATCTCCTTCCCGTGTACTGGATGCATAATCAAAAAGCATGGATTACGAAGATGCTGACCTCCAACTGGTTCCACCAGTGTTTCATCCCGCAAGTCCATGAATATCTCTTAGAGAAGGGCTTGCCATTCAAGATCCTTCTCCTTATGGATAACGCTGGTGGACACGCAACTGACCTGTCGCGTGAGGGCGTTCAGGTTGAGTTCCTGCCACCCAACACCACTTCATTAATTCAACCGATGGACCAGGGGGTTATCAGGGCGTTCAAGGCCCTCTACACGAAGAATACCTTGGCGGACCTCGTTGCGTGTGTGGATGCTGCCCAAGATGACGAGGATGAAGATTTCAACTTGAAGGCGTACTGGCGGCAGTACACCATAGCCACGTGCCTGCAGAATATTCAAAAGGCACTTCAAGAGATGAAACCTGCAACCGTGAATGCGAGCTGGAAGAAGCTGTGGCCCGATATTGTTTACGACGACAAGGGATTTACTCCGTCGGAAATCCAACACTCTGCAATACGGAAATCTGTGCAGTTGGCTGCCATAATTGGAGGTGACGGGTTTGGCGACATGACGACTGAAGACGTCGACGAGTTGTTGGACTGCCATTCCCAGCCCCTAACTGACGCAGACCTCGAAGACCTGACGAAATCGGCAAGTGAGGAAGAGAGTGAGGGTACCCAGGAAGAGACCCAAGAAAATGTCGAAGAAACGGGCTTAACATTAGAACGGCTTGCCAAGTTCTGCAACCATATGAAGGAGGCGAAAGAAATGTTACAAGAGTGGGACGAGGATATGGTTCGCTCGATGCAATTCTGCAACAAGATCGATGAAGACATGACTCCCTACAAAATGCTCTTGGATCGAAAAAAGAAGCAGCGGCAACAACTTCCGATCACAATGTTCTTCCAGCCTCGCAAAAAAGAGCCAGTTCCTCCTGCTAGTACGCCTTCGGAAGAAATTGAAAAAGTTTCCCAGGAAGAAGTTGAAGAGGTGTCCTAGGAAAAGACACCTCCGTCTGAAGAGACGTAAAATACTATCATTGACTGCACAGTAGAACACATCATCAGCTTCATCATCATCATTTCTACTGTGCAGCAAATTCTTCGCCATCACCATTCAAGTTTTTCTTCAACTTCTTTCGTGGTGAGTACAGTAACAATCTTTATTTTTTACTTTAACCTGTTTTATAGTTTAGTAATGTACGTACTGTATGCATTAAGTTAAAGGGAAGGTTTTAAAAGTCTACATGTTGTAACCTATCATATTTTTTTTGTTTAAAATTTACATTTACGTACGTAAAACAATCTCTCTCTCTCTCTCTCTCTCTCTCTCTCTCTCTCTCTCTCTCTCTCTCTCTCTCTCTCTCTCTCTCTCTCTCTCTCTCAAATTGTTTTCCTGCTTTGCTACGTACAAGTACTGTATAATTTATATTTGTAAGGTAACATATTTTGTAAATGCTTTTACTGTAAATACTGTATGTACTGTATCATTATTTATCACTATCATCATGCGCGTTAAATGCCTTGTTTGTTCTGAGCGTGGTTGTTTACTGAGCGTACACGCCGTCGTTTCAGGCGGCGTCATAAAGAAAAAGATTTCATTTGGAAGTCCTAAGAAAAATACGTAAACTAAAACATTGGTAATAAAAAAATCAACATACAGTACTGTATAATCAATATAATCGATGCAAAAACTAACCTATACATATATGTGTACACTAAATGAGTTTGTTTCTTCATTATGATCAGAGATGAACGTAAACAAAACATTGGTTGCCATTTTTTATCGTGCTTTTTAGGTGTTTAGGAAACGCATGATATAAAATCGCCTTTAATATTTGTGCCCGTTTTAGTTTAGGGTGCTGTAGTACATGCATTAAGTGTTCTGTACATTAAAGGGTGGTTTGTTAACAGTACTACGTACAAGGGAAGGTTTTAAAAGTCCGAATATACATGTTAAATAAATAGGTAAATATGCTGTCACTACTTCGCGGATTTTCACCTATCGCGCCCGCGTCTGGAACCTATCTACCGCGATAAACGAGGGTTCACTGTATATATATATATACATTTTACATGTAAACCGCCTAATTCGTTTTAAGCCCTACCAAAAGAAACCTCAATCAATATTTTTAAATATTTAACTTAGCCGGTGAATATATAATAGCTGCAACTCTGTTGCTCGACAGACACATACAGTAAAAAACTCGCCAGCGATCGCTATACAGGTTGCGGGTGTGCCCACCAGCGCCAACTGTCGGCCAGATACCACTCTCGATGTAAACAGAGACTCAATTTCTTCTCTGTCGACGTGTCGACAAGACGTACTTTTACTCGCTGTAGAACCTGGAGTTTTCTCAACATATTTGGTGAAGTACTTCATTTTGGTTTGAGCTTTCGCAGTGCAGGTGTTTTATCTTCATCTTAAATCTTGAACTCGTTTTTGGATAGATTTAATTTTTGATGACAGAGAGAGTATGAACTTTCTTTGACTTTTAAATGGCCGACCCTTCCCTTAGACGGAAGTGTGTTTAGGCTTTTAGCAATTATCTTATCACGTTATAAATTAATTATAGATTTTCCTCTATATATTTTATATCTCACCGCCTTTATTAGGCCTCTTCGATTAACTTTCCATTTATAATAAACAAAAAATAAATTTTAATGATTTGTTTATATGCGACCTTTCCTGAGAGTAGGCGGTCCTAACTTGGAAACCGAAGTTAAACAACGTTGAGCCCTTTCAATCGTAAATAGCTTTTAAAGAGCTAATGATTTAAAACTTTTTAAATTAATATTTTTAATAAATATTTTATGAAAGATTTTCTTTGAATAGTCTTCGTACTGTTTTCAAAGATGAACTAACGTTTAGTTTATTTATGCAACGCAGTTTGCGCTCTATCGTTACGATAGAGAGAGAGAATACCCTGTATCACGGTTTCACTTTGCAGAAAGAGTAAATCGATTCTGACGTTTTGTTCATTCTTCTTTCAAAGCTTAAATGTTTTAAATTCTATTTTAAAGGAACTTTTTAATTGAAAAACCTTTCAGTTTTTTCCTTTGGTCAAATAACATGTTTTTTTGACGAAACGTAATTGGGCTCTTCTCTTAGGTGCGAAATCAAGAGAGAGAGAGAGAGAGAGATAGAGACGGAGGGAGAGAGAGGAGAGAAAACGTTCCGTTCAAGCGGGTAACGTTGTTCTCGAGTTACTCTCGTCCCTAGTCTCTGTACGGGGAGATAGGATAAAACGTTTTTAGTTTTATTCTCGTCCCCAGGCAACGTACGGTGAGAGATTGAAAACGTAGTTTTGAATGAACTAGTGTTTAGTCTCTTCCCCAGCCACTGAATTTTTTATCTTAAAAGATGTTTACTGTTTTTTGCTGGTATTAACCCTGGATAGGTACGGTCCTCGGACACCTCTTTAAGGGTATACTCGGACGCGAACGACCCCGACGCCAAAAAAAATTCTTGAAAAATCAGTTTTTGCAGTAACCGCCTTTTTTCTTTTGCCAAAAAAAACTTCAATGAATGCTTAAAACAACTGTAAAGATAAATACTACTCATCTGCAGAAAAACTATTTATTATAAATATTTTAAAAAATTAAGTAGAAAAAAAAAGACCTGACATAAAAATTCATAAAAAAAAGTTTATACATATATACACAAATCCTTTTAGGAATTGATTCTTGAATGTTTAGGACACATCTTGATGTATTTTGGATGAAGTCAGACCCATGGAGGTGAAGATCTGAAATGAGAAAAAAAGGGTAACTTTTTTTGGCCAAAAAAAATTGTCCAAATTTCATGAATTTTTTTGGGTACCCAAATGAAATAGGAAGTGGCTAATTTTTTTAGGGAATAAACATATGTTATCCTAAAATAGAAATATGTAAAAAAATCTTCATTATTTTGTAAATTACATTTATATCAGGGGCCATATCTAAAGGTAATTTTTTGAGTACTTGGAAATTTTGTAAAAAAATACATATATTTAATATTATTATTATTATTATTATTACTTACTAAGCTACAACCCTAGTTGGAAAAGCAGTATGCTATAAGCCCAGGGGCTCCAACAGGGAAAATAGCTCAGTGCGGAAAGGAGAAAAGGAAAATAAAATATTCTAAGAAGAGTAACAACAATAAATATCTCCTATATAAACTATAAAAACTTTAACAAAACAAGAGGAAGAGAAATAAGATAGGAGAGTGTGCTCGAGTGTACCCTCAAGCAAGAGAACTCTAACCCAAGACAGTGAAAGGCCATGGTACAGAGGCTATGGCACTACCCAAGACTAGAGAACAGTGGTTTGATTTTGGAGTGTCCTTCTCCTAGAAGAGCTGCTTACCATAGCTCAAGAGTCTCTTCTACCCTTACCAAGAGGAAAGTGGCACTGAACAAGTACAGTGCAGTAACCCCTTGGGTGATGAAGAATTATTTGGTAATCTGTGTTGTCAGGTGTATGAGGATAGAGGAGAATATGTAAAGAATATGCCAGACTATTCAGTGTGTATGTAGGCAAAGGGAAAATGAACCGTAACCAGAGAGGAGGATCCAATGTAGTACTGTCTGGCCAGTCAAAAGACCCCATAACTCTCTAGCAGTAGTATCTCAACGGGTGGCTGGTGCCCTGGCGAAAATATACCAAAATATCACAAATTCTATAGGGAACAAGAATATATATAGATAGGGCAGCTTACGTTTCGGATATGTCCACAAAATGGCCGCCAACCACACTGACTCAGACTCCCTAATCTGCCACTTGAAATGTAGGAAGGGTATGTCAATTTCAAGGTGTTATTTACTAATCTAATTATTATTGGATATGCATAAAAATTGTATGGTGGGTTGCTGGATAATTGTCGATTATTTTACGACTATAAAATTAAAATTCTGACCCAAAAAATTTTTTTTGAAGGGAAATAAAATCGAAAAAAAAAAATGTAAAACAATATTTTAGCTAAAAAAATTTGATGATATTCAATCAAAAAAAAAGTAAACAAAATTTTCCGACAAATAAACATCTAGAGGAATCATTACTCTGTGATAGTTCCTTAGTACGTAGTAATTTTGAAAGAATTGGGAAAAAACGAAAAAATGGCAATCACCGGAAAATCGAACACATACCTATATATACGCCATATCTGGCTAAAAAAAAGATAGGCATGGGTAGCCAGATCATCTAGAAACACTTTCCAACACTATAAAAATATAAGTTTTGCGACACTACTTGCCAATTCCTTACGGTAACATGACTAAGCAAAAAAATGCAAAACAAATAAAAAGGGGCACTCGTGGAAAAATGGCCATTCTAATATACGGCATTTCAGAAAAAAAAAATTTCAGCCACGTGCTAGGCAAACCATCAAGGCATATTTTCCGACAAATAAACATATAAATGAAATATTACTCTGTGATAGTTCCTTAGTACGTAGTAATTTTGAAAGAAATGGGAAAAAACGAAAAAATGGCAATCACAGGAAAATCGAACACATACTTATATATACGCCATATCTGGCTAAAAAAAAAATAGGCATGGGTAGCCAGATCATCTAGAAACACTTTCCAACACTATAAAAATATAAGTTTTGCGACACTACTTGCCAATTCCTTACGGTAACATGATTAAGCAAAAAAATGCAAAACAAATAAAAAGGGGCACTCGCGGAAAAATGCCCAACATTCTAATATACGGCATCTCAGATAAAAAAAAAAGACATGCACGTGTTAGCCCAACCATCAAGGCACACTTTCTAACACATAAACATGAAAAAAAAATCAATAATATACGGCAATTCCTTACTACGTAGTAAATTTTTACAAATATTGAAAAAAAAACAGAAATTGGCAACCGCAGTTAAATACCCAATATACCAATAACTACGTCGTATCTGACAAAAACAAAATCACGCATGGGTAGCCAGATCATCTAGACACACTTTCCAACATTAAAAAAGCAAAAGTTTTACGACACTATTTCGCAATATCTTACGGAAAAATGACTTGGCAAAAAAATTTAAAAAAATTAAAAAGGGACACTCGCGGTAAAATGCCCGACATTCTAATATACGACATCTCAGATAAAAAAAAAGACATGCACGTGTTAGCCCAACCATCAAGGCACACTTTCTAACACATAAACATGAAAAAAAAAATGAATATTATACGGCAATTCCTTACTACGTAGTAATTTTTACAAATATTGAAAAAAAAACAGAAATTGGTAACCGCAGTTAAATACCCAATATACCAATAACTACGTCGTATCTGACAAAAACAAAGTCATGCATGGGTAGCCAGATCATCTAGACACACTTTCCAACACTAAACAAGCAAAAGTTTTACGACACTATTTGGCAATATCTTACGGAAAAATGACTTGGCAAAAAAATGAAAAAAAATGAAAAAGGGGCACTCGCGGTAAAATGGTCCTCGTGGTGATGAACGACATTTTAACTAAAAAAAAAAACATGCACATGGTAGCCAAACAATCCACCAAGACTTTCCACAACTGATAACCTATACAAGTTGCACCATTCTACGACAATTTCATAATACGTAATAACTTTGATAATTATGCAAACTACCTCAGAAGGGTAAACTCGGACGCGAACGACCCCGACGCGTCTCAGAAATCGGGGAAGGAGTACAGCTACAGCAATGCACATCTGGACACTACTAGAGCGTGTAGGGGAGACACCTCCTGCAGGTCGATCACCCACAAATTCAGTCACAGGGGTGAGTCACGTGAGAAAAACCTGTTTTTTTTTGACGCTCGGGGTCGCAAACGACCCACCGTACCTATCCAGGGTTAATGTGCTTGCATTATACGACTGATTTCGCATTTACTACCTTTTGATGAGGGTAGAATTGCGTGCTTCAGGTAGAAATCAATAAAAGTTTCGATTTCAGTGAAATAAGTGCAAAACAGAAAATCGTAGTGATAAAGTGATATTGCGCAAAGTGTTACAGTGTTGCGACCGAGGGTTCGTCTGTTCGTGCCTGTCGTTCACCTAGTCCGGGACCTCTTGCAAGCTCCCAAGCCCAGGGGAGAAGTAATGTCGTACGACTTATGGGTTCGAGAGGCCTTGATCAGCGAACAGACGTTCCCTCTATGGTATCGGGTGTATCTTACCAAGATCTCCCCTACCATAAGGCGAGAGAGACAATTTTCTCCTCGTCATCCGAAGGCTTTTCGCATAAGAAACCTGAAACAAGGTTTCGAGGCCCTTAAGCGAAAGTCAGTCCTTTCAGGACAGGTCCAGCGTCCTGGTTGTAGCCATTAGGACAGCTCTGACCCTATGCAGTCATCGGAAAACTGCTCGCCGCCTAACAAAAGCGTAACAGGCAAGGTTTTGCGGTCACAGACGTTACCCTCGTCTCTTACTGCAACCATTTCCGTTGATCCTAAATGGGTTGTACGGCAAGACATGCAGAATAAGCTTGCCTCCCTTATGGAAGACTATTCTGCCGATTAGTCCGTTGAGCCTAGCCGTTTATCTCATCGAGATCCTGGCTTTCAGCCAACCTAACGTTCCTTTGTGCGTCCTGTTGACGTTGGCGTAGCTAAGTCACGTCAGTCAGGTTGTTTAGAACCACACTCGATGCGGTCGCGTGTGGATTTTCAGCCACATTTGGACGTTAGGCCACTTGCTGATGCTCCTGTTGACGTTCAGGACGTTCGCTAACAATCGGAGTTGACTTGTTTTGACGCTGTGCGTCAACCTCCGCATTCTAGAGTTGTTTTGACTGCTCAGTCTAGGCGGTCAAAGCAGTCTCGAGTGGACGCTGTGCGTCCTCACGCACCTGTTGTTGTTGACAGTTCACAGACTGTCAAGCAGTTACATGACGTTGCGTCCTGGTCTCTCGCACCTGTTGTTGTTGACAGTTCACAGACTGTCAAGCAGTTACATGACGTTGCGTCCTGGTCCGCTACTAATGCACCAGTGCGTGTGGACTCTGCTTGTAAAGCATTGCCACCACGGTAGGTCTCTCCCTTGCTTGAGACTCGGCTATTATCGGACAAGGTTCCTTTAGATGAGGAAGTTGCTGTTCCCCCTCCTACTGTTATTCCCTTGAGGACTCTGTCAGACAGAGAGGAGCCTAAAGCTGCTTAGCCCTCTATGGACTTTAAATAAATCATGCTGATTTTTAAGGATCTTTGTCCGGATCTTTTTGTAACTGCTGCTCCTCGTTCGCCTAAACGTCAGAGCTTACACTAGGCCTAGCTACTTCGAAGCCGTTGTTTTATAAGCTAGTGCTCTCTCGCTCTCCTAGAGAGCTTTACGTTTGCTAGGCGACTGGTTTATCACCAGGAGGAGTTTGGGGGATACAGCCTTTGCTTTCCCTTCTTTTAAACTGGCTTATAGAGCGAGAGTCTGATATGACACGAGAGAAGTTCTCGGCTTGGGAGTTCCTGCCTCTGCCCAGATAGACTTCTCAAATCTCGTAGACTCTCCCTGGCGCCTGGCCAGGAGACGCTCCAAGATTTTACAGGTCAACTTCACAGCTGTTTTCGAGCCTTTGAAGTTTTGCTGTACAATTATGTCATGCATAAACAAGGCTTTCAGGGATGGCTCCAATGATCTGACAGCCACGTTCTCTGCAGGGACAAGTCCCTCAGGGATGGCTCCATGATTTGGCAGCCATGTTCACTGCAGGAGTACGTAAGAGGCAAGTGCACTCAATGTGTTCATTGTCAAGACAAACTTCACGATGAAGTCTACCTGGCTGTCTTGACAGCATTTATGGAAGGCGACTGGATGGTCTCTCTCGACCTTCAGGAGGCATACTTCCACATTCCTATACACCCGGATTCCCAACCGTTTCTGAGGTTTGTTTACAGGAATGTGGGGTACCAGTTTCGAGCTATCGGAGATCAGAGCCTCCCTGTACTTGGACGACTGGCTTCTCAGAGCCTCTTCCAGTCATCGCTGTCTGAAGGATCTCAATTGGACTCTAGATCTGGCCAAGGAATTGGGACTCCTAGTCAATTTGGAAAAGTCACAGCTGGTCCCATCCCAAACTATTCTGTATTTAGGGATGGAGATTCACAGTCAAGTTTTTCGGGCTTTTCCGTCGGCCCCCAGAATAGATCAAGCCCTGCTCTCCATCCAGAAGATGCTGAAGAAAGAACGCTGCTCAGTCAGGCTGTGGATGAGTCTGGTAGGGACGCTGTCATCCCTGGAGCAATTTGTCTCGCTAGGAAGGCTACACCTCCGTCCTCTTAAATTCCATCTGGCTTTTCACTGGAAAAAGGACAAGACGCTAGAGGCGGTCTCGATCCCGATTTCCGAAAATATAAAGTCTTGTCTGACTTGGTGGAAGGACAATATCAGCCTACGAGAGGGTATTCCCCTGGTAGTTCTGATACCCAACCACGTTCTCTTCTCGGACGCATCGGACTTGGGCTGGGGCACGACGCTGGACGGTCGGGAATGCTCAGGTCTGTGGAACTCGAGTCAGAGGAGCATGCATATCAACAGCAAGGAGCTTTTGGCGGTTCATCTGGCCTTGATAAGCTTCGAGAATCTCCTTCGAGGCAAGGTGGTGGAGGTAAACTCGGACAACACCACGGCCTTGGCGTACATTTCCAAACAGGGAGGTACCCACTCACTGACTTTGTACGAGATCGCAAGGGACCTGCTCATCTGGTCAAAAGATCGAGGCATCTCCTTAGTAACGAGGTTCATCCAGGGCGACTTGAACGTCCTAGCAGATTGTCTCAGTCGGAAAGGTCAAGTAATTCCAATCGAATGGACCCTCCACAAGGATGTGTGCAAGAGACTTTGGGCGACTTGGGGTCAACCCACCATAGATCTCTTTGCAAGCTCGCTGACCAAGAGGCTTCCAATCTATTGCTCTCCAGTCCCGGACCCAGCAGCAATACATATAGATGCCTTCCTCCTAGATTGGTCACATCTAGATCTTTACGCATTCCCACCATTCAAGATTGTCAACAAGGTACTGCAGAAATTTGCCTCTCACGAAGGGACAAGGTTGACGTTAGTTGCTCCCCTCTGGCCCGCAGGAGAGAATGGTTCACCGAGGTACTTCGATGGCTAGTAGACGTTCCCAGAAGTCTTCCTCTAAGAGTAGACCTTCTACGTCAACCACACGTAAAGAAGGTACACCAAAGCCTCCACGCTCTTCGTCTGACTGCCTTCAGACTATCGAAAGACTCTCGAGAGCTAGAGGCTTTTCGAAGGAGGCAGCCAGTGCGATTGCTAGAGCAAGGAGAGCGTCTACCATTAGAGTCTACCAATCGAAGTGGGAAGTCTTCCGAGACTGGTGCAAGTCAGTTTCCGTATCCTCGACCAGTACCTCTGTAGCCCAAATAGCTGATTTTCTCTTATACCTGAGAAAAGTACGATCCCTTTCAGCTCCTACTATCAAGGGCTACAGAAGCATGTTGGCCTCGGTCTTCCGGCATAGAGGCTTAGATCTTTCCAACAATAAAGATCTGCAAGACCTCCTTAAGTCTTTCGAGACCTCTAAGGAGCGTCGTTTGGCTACTCCTGGGTGGAATTTAGACGTGGTCCTAAGATTCCTCATGTCAGACAGGTTTGAGCCTTTACAGTCAGCCTCCCTGAAAGATCTCACTCTTAAGACTCTTTTCCTGGTATGCTTAGCCTCGGCTAAAAGAGTCAGTGAGCTTCATGCCTTCAGCAAGAACATCGGGTTTTCGTCAGAAAAAGCTACTTGTTCTCTGCAACTTGGTTTCCTAGCCAAAAATGAGCTACCTTCTCGTCCTTGGCCTAAATCTTTCGATATTCCTAGATTATCGGAGATCATAGGCAATGAACTAGAAAGAGTCTTATGCCCTGTTAGAGCTCTTAAGTTCTACTTAGCTCGTACTAAACCTTTACGAGGCCAATCTGAAGCGTTATGGTGTTCGGTTAAGAAACCATCCTTGCCTATGTCAAAGAATGCTTTGTCATGTTTTATCAGATTGTTAATACGAGAAGCTCATTCACACTTGAGTGAGGAAGACCGATCTTTGCTTAAAGTTAAGACGCACGAGGTTAGAGCTGTAGCAACTTTCGTGGCCTTTAAGCAAAATAGATCTCTGCAAAGTATCATGGACGCAACCTATTGGAGAAGCAAGTCAGTGTTCGCGTCATTTACTTGAAAGATGTCCAGTCTCTTTACGAGAACTGCTACACACTGGGACCATTCGTAGCAGCGAGTGCAGTAGTGGGTGAGGGCTCAACCACTACAATTCCCTAATTCCATATCCTTTTAATCTGTCTCTTGAAATGTTTTAATGTTTTTATGGGTTGTCCGGAAGGCTAAGAAGCCTTTCGCATCCTGGTTGATTTGGCGGGTGGTCAAAGTCATTTCTTGAGAGCGCCCAGATTAGGGGTTTGATGAGGTCCTGTTGTATGGGTTGCAGCCCTTGATACCTCAGCTCCTGGGGGTCTGTCAGCATCCTAAGAGGATCGCTGGGCTCCGTAAGGAAGACGTACTTACAAGGCAGAGTAATCGTCTAAGTCGACTTCCTTACCAGGTACCTATTTATTTTGGTTTTGTTATATTGATAACTGCCAAAATGAAATAAAAAACTCTTAGCTTATACGATGTAAACATATTTAACTCTGGTCTCTACCCACCTCCTTGGGTGTGAATCAGCTATTATATATTCACCGGCTAAGTTAAATATTTAAAAATGATATTTTAATTATAAAATAAATTTTTGAATATACTTACCCGGTGAATATATAAATTAAATGACCCTCCCTTCCTCCCCAATAGAGACGCAGTGGGATGAGAAGAAATTGAGTCTTTGTTTACATCGAGAGTGGTATCTGGCCGACAGTTGGCGCTGGTGGGCACACCCGCAACTTGTATAGCGATCGCTGGCGAGTTTTTTACTGTCGAGCAACAGAGTTGCAGCTATTATATATTCACCGGGTAAGTATATTCAAAAATTTATTTTATAATTAAAATATCATTTTGATAAAGCTATAACCCCAGTGAAATACTGCTAAATACATCTAAATAATTGAATATACATAACCTTACTGTTAATACTTGTAAAATAATGAGTTATTAGAAAGCAATTCAATAATAAATGGAAAATAATTCAATGCAAACAATATAATGCTATACATGTACGAAATATACAATACCGTATGTATTGTACTACAATTATTATAGATATCCTTACAATAGAGAGGTACATTTTCTATCATTCATTAACATCTCGTTTTCTTCAACGCGCATATTTATAACTAATTATTTTATTGTAATACAATTAATATTTATCGGTGATACGTCAATGATTAACCTACATTTCTTTTACTCTCATATGGTTAAGCTACTGTATTTAATTGTAATATAAGCAAGATTCGTTGATGTTAATATGTACGTGAAATTACTTTTTAGAATGAATGAACTTTAATTGTTCAGGGAATAGTTTTCTCAACCGATATTTATTTACTGAAATGAAAGCAAAAAATTATCACTAATGTTTTGATATGAGACCTGTAGTAGCATTGTTCTTACGTACATACAATACAGTACAGTAATGTTCATTGTGTTTTTTTAATTCAAAAGTGTACTTATTGATATCAAATTATAAGTAAATAATCATGACATTAAAAGGGAAAAATATGTTACCACCTGCTATCTACTAAAATGAAACAAAAACATATCACTAATGTGTTTGATATGTGTAGTAGCATTGTGCGTTCATACATACAATACAAGTCTGTTCATTGAGTTTTTTTAATTTAAAAAAGTGATTTTGACGAAGGAAAAATCTATTTCTGGGAAGAGACCTGTGACGCCCGGTGAAAAAGTCCTTCTTTACACTTTTCTAATATAAATCTTCCAAATATACTAGAGAAAGATAAAAGCATGGAATGCAGAGGTTACTACCCTCGCGTGAGCACCTTGTGGGTGTCGTGTATACAACAGGGGCGTGTGAAAACCACTATTCACAGGCTGTCTTCCATTTAGATAATTCCTCCATCAAAGGGAAGGGCCGTAACAGGCCCTAGAGAACACAGTTGGACCACGCCACCGACACCTACCACGCGCGCCCTCTAGGTCATCCTTCTGCAAGAACATATGGCTTGGCAAGGAAAAAAGGGTGGGTCCGTACAAAATAACCGGGAAGGGTTTCACCGGGCGTCACAGGTCTCTTCCCAGAAATAGATTTTTCCTTCGTCAAAATCCCTTTTCTGGAGCGACCTGTGACGCCCGGTGAAAATGTACCAGAGAATGCCTTCCAAGGCCAATACAATAATAACATAATGAGGAGAATACAAACACCATGTAAGACAATAATATAATATAATACTGTAAGTAAACATAAAATTACAAACTAGCCAAAGGACCTAGGGGACGTAAGGCTAAATAAATATGAAGACAAGACATCATCTGAGTGTCCAGACGCAAAAGGCATCAATCTTACATGTCTAAGCATATCTAAACATTAAAGGAATGGTAAATACAATAACAGTTAAATCATAGGAATTAAACATGGTAAATAACTTAGGGCTAACGAACCACCCAGGAGAGTGGCGACGTGGTGTGAGTGGCGAGTAGGAGGGAGGAGAGAAGAGATGGAAGAAAGGAATAAGCAGAGATTAATGGGGAGAGATAAGACTTCCCGCTGCAACCGTAGGGTATTTAAGGGCCTGTAAGTTCTTTAGATAGTGTCGTTTGAAAACCATAGGAGATTTCCAACCCGTATATTTTTTAAGGTCATCAAAGTCCATATTCTGGAAGTAATTGATGGAGGTAGCTACTGACCGTATATCATGAGCATGGGGAAATGATTCCGGGTTAGCATGTTTAATGAAGTAGAGGATTTGTTGTCTGATACCTTCAATGGAAATAGTACCCCCTTGTTCCCTGATAAATAAGGAGCCAGACGAGCGGGTGGCAGTCCTAGCTAAAAAGGCCCTGAGAGTAGTGACTGGACACAGAGAAGGATCCTGGGGAAGAGAGATAATCTTCCAAGGGGACCGCCTATTTTGCGGGTCCTCATTTTTAGCTAGGAAAGCTCTGTCTGGAGAAAGTAGTACTTCGCCTGAAGGGGGGAAATCTATGTTTTCCGGGTTACGTGAGAGAGCTGCTAGTTCTGAGATTCTAGCACCTGAGGCCATAGCCATTAGAAATAAAGCCTTCCTAAGAAGAGTGATATAGGAGCAGGACTCATTGTCCGTGTCTGACGCAAGTTTGAGGACATCGTTCAGAGACCAAGAGACCTTTTGTGGCCGAGCCGAAGGTCGAAGCCTAGCACACGCTTTTGGAATAGATGAGAAATAGGAATCCGCCAGGTTAATGTTAAACCCAACCAGGAAGATCTTCTTCAAAGCTGACTTGATGGTGGTTATAGTGCTAGCTGCTAGGCCTTTGTCAAATAGGAACCTAAAGAACGAGATGGCTAAATTCGGAGACATACGAGTATGGTCTGAATTCTTTAGGAAATCTGCTAGTTTCTTAACGGCCTAATCATATTGACGAATTGTCGACTCCCTTTTGTCTGCTTCGATGAAGAGAACGTTTTCCGGGTCAATGTTTGCGTCTCTACGAGCTGCAAACTTCATGAAGTCCACAAAGTTAGGGTTTTGGCTATCCTTGAGGAATCTAACACAGTCTGAGTTTGGATTACTTGGGTCAGTTTGGGGAATGAAATCCGGAAGGGACGGAGTTTCAACTCGAGGAGGAGAGGAAACCAACTGCTCTTTGGCCAGTGTGGTGCTACTAAAGCCACTGCCCCCCGGTAGGAGCGTAGTTTGTGCAATACTTTCATTAGAAGATTCACTGGTGGAAATAGGTAAATCTTCCTCCAATAGTTCCAATCCAGGGTTAATGCGTCTATGGCATAAGCCTGAGGGTCCATGTTTGGTGTCACATAACAAGGAAGTTTGTGATTCATCTGAGTTGCGAATAGATCTACCTGGAGACCCGGAACCAGTCTGAGTATCCACCGGAATGAAATTATGTCCAGAGACCATTCTGATTCCAGTGGTTTCGTCCTGGATAGTGAGTCCGCTCTCACATTCTGGACTCCCGCTAGGTGAGTTGCTGACAGGAACCAGTTCTTTTCTGTTGTCAGGGCGAAGATAGTGACCAGGATCTGATTCAGGTTGGGCGACTTGGATCCTCCTCTGTTGATGCAGTGTACTACGGCTGTGCTGTCTGACACTACTCTGATGTGGGTCGACCTCGGAGGAGAGAGTCTCTTCAGGGTCAAGAACACCGCCATGGCTTCGAGAACATTGATATGGAAGTATTTCATGGCGGGTGACCAAGAGCCCTGAAACATCTGATGTTCGGAGTAACCCCCCCATCCACTCAGAGACGCGTCTGTATGAATTGTCACTTGTGGAGGTGGGAATTGAAGAGGAACCGATTTGGAGAGGTTCTTCGGTTCGGACCATGGTTGTAGCCTCATTTTCAAGACAGAGGGGATCCTCGAGACCTTGTCTCTTAAAGGTACTGTAGCTCTCTTTCTCCAAACTCGATTGATGTCTTTGAGTTTGGCTTTCAATAGGCGATCTGTTACTGAAGCGAATTGGAGAAGGCCGAGGATTCTTTCTAAGGCTCTTCTGGAAACCTGTTTGTGTTTGAGAAAATTCTTGATCTTGGAAGCTATTTCTCTTACCTTTTTGGAAGGGAGAGACAGCTTGTGCTTTGAAAGGTCTCACTGAATGCCTAACCATTCGAAGTGGTCTGATGGTAGTAGGCGGGACTTTTGGAGATTGACCCGAAATCCCAGGTTGGCGAGAAACCGAAGTACTTTCTTCGTAGCTCTGTTGCATTCCAAGGCCGACCGAGCCCAAATGAGCCAATCGTCCAGATAAGCAACGATCTGTATCCCTTGGTTCCTGATTTGTTCTAACACTGTCTCTCCCAGTTTCGTGAATATCCTGGGCGCAATGTTGAGGCCGAAGGGCATGACTTTGAACGCAAAGACTTTCCTGCCTAGACGGAAACCTAGGTAAGGAGAGAAGTTTCGAGCTATTGGTACGTGATAATAGGCGTTGGTAAGATTGATAGAGGTGGTGACGGCCCCACGGGGAAGTAAGGTCCGTACCTGAGAGAAAGTCAACATCCGGAACTTGTCGCAGAGGATGTAAGAATTTAGCTTTGACAAGTCCAGGACCACTCTCAATGCCGACGAGCCTTTCTTCGGAACTGTGAACAGGCGGTCTTGGAACTTCAGCGATCGAACCCGTTTGATTGCTTTTTTCTTAAGTAACTCTGTGGTGTACTCTCTCAGGATGGTAGTGGGTTTCTGGAAGAAGGTCACTGGTGGAGGAGGAGAACCTTGTGACCATTTCCACCCCAAACCTTTGGAGACTATGCTGTGAGCCCACGGACTGAAGGTCCAATGGTCTCGAAAGTGGTAAAGTCTCCCCCCTACCGGGACTATATCATTGCGAGGGAGTGAATCTAGGTCCTTTCCCTCCTCGAGCACCCCTTGTCCTAGGTCCGTCTCGTTGACGGAACTGTCCTCTACCCCTGTAGCTACCTCTCTGGTGTCCACGAAAGGAACCTGAGGGTTCGTAGCTAGGGTTGTATGCGGGTGAGGGCATCCAAACAGGGTTGGGTTGTATACCTGGGGGAGCAGTGAGGTAGACCACCTGTTGAGGGGGATTCGGTTGTTGAGTCGTCGAAGCAGCGGGAGACTGTGATGACGAGTGGGTAACAGACGATTGATGGTAGTGACCCCGGTTCGTCTTGTAAGGGGTAAATCTCTGTTTCTTCTTGAAGAAGGTTTGCTTTTGGGCTTCGACCTTCCCTTTGGCAGTGAGGCCCCACCTCACTTGCAAATTTTGGTTTGCTCTCGCAGCGTCTTGTAGAACCTTGTTCACCTCCTCCTGAGGAAAAAGGGTTTTACCCTAGCAGGGGGAAGCTATCAGTCTGTTCGGTTCATGTCTGATTGAGGCCTCAGATAGAACGTATTTCCTGCAACTAACCCGAGCCAAACAAAACTCGTGTAGGTCGATTTGGAAGGACAGAGACAGGTTCTTCGTGAATACCCGAAACAAGGTCTCAGTCGGATAAAGCGAGGCTAGAGACTCCACGGAGGTAATGGAGTGGAGAGACCTAGCTAACCTATTCCGTGCCTCAAACTCAGTCTTGAGAAGATTTTCCGGTAATTTGGGAAGTTTCTCGGAAAACAGATTAGAGGCGCAGTCTGGGTCTAACTTCCCTACTGTGAAAGTAGAGGGAGCATCGTCCCAGATAGTCGAGGTACTTGGGATGAGCATGGAGGTGAGGTCCGCTTCTTTAAGAGCCGGCATGGCAGAACCTACTTTGACAGCTTGAAAAGTAAGACCTGCCACTTTATCTGCAATAGGTAAGGTAATAACGGAAGCAGTTGTAAATATGGTGTAGGCTCCTTTGTGTGGGGTGAGCTTGGAATTAGTGCACCCCCAGTCCGACAACGTCCTGGCCCAGAGAGCTTGGGCCTGCTCTTTAGGAAATATTACCGTTTCCTTCGGTACCTTGTCTAACCTAACCAAGGCATGTCCTTTCGAACGGACGAAGCCGTTGAATGGGAATTCTAGTCCCTGAGGGTAAAATTCTAGGTCCTCTAGAGGGCGGGTGCCTATGCCCTCCAGAGTTATGGCACCATCTATATATGGAGCATGTAAGGCAAACCTCCAAGGGTTGTTTTTATCGAATGCGTCTGGGGCTGAAGGAGGAGGCATCTGAGTTCCTGAACGGATCAGATTCGCCACCATATCTTTGAGCTCCGTCATAGCTTCTTGGTTTGCCCTAGAATGTTGTTGTATCTGCTGTTGTATCTGTTCTTTAACAATATCCCTGATCAGGTCGGCGGATAAGGAGAGATCCCGAGCACGATCCATTGACGAAGCCCTGGATTTAGCGGACTTTGTCTTTTTAGTAGTTACGGTTTTAGGTAAAGTAATATGAACATCAGGATCCTTTGAGGGTCCCGGGACCGGTGACACAGATAATGGCAAAGCTGAAGGCTTAAAGATACGTAGTGGCTTCACCTTGGGTCGTATAGGAACGGAGGGATCCCGAGGAGAAGCCGTAGGCTTATCAAAGCCGTGAAAGGAAGTAGTAGAGGAAGGAGATAGGGATGAAAGGGGGTCCACCAACTCATCACCACCTACCTGCTCATCCATGGGTTCGACGTCCAAATCTAGAAAGGACGCGTCCTCCGTCAATAAATCTTCTTCCTCCGTTGGAATGGTTGCTCTAACCGCCTCAATTAACGGGGCCGCTGTCTCCGGTGGAACTGCCGCAGTAGTAGAGCCCGGGAATAGGCGAGAGGCCATGTCTCCATCAAGGAGATAGGGTGCGCCAGATGGAGCATTCCTCCCAAAGCCTGACACCCACGGATGGAGAGCAGCTCTTGCCTCCCGGAGAGATTCATCATCAGCCTGAAAGAGGTGAGGGGATTAATGATGAAGCAATAAGCGATGTATATTATAAAGAACCAATTAGTTTATCGCAAAGGATATTAAAAGGAACATACTAGAACCAACTTACATCATCGCTCAGGAGTAGGGATGACAGCTCGTAGCAGAGCGTGCATGACTCCGGTAACCATACCATGTAGGGGGCTTGTCCTGGTTCCCGAGAGAAGGATATGGCGCAATGTGCATGAGACCGGCATAGATCATGGCCCAGGGGATCATTAAAAGCAGCGGGGCAGCCCTTGGCAGCGCAGCGGACCTTCTGTAAAAGAAAGAAGACATAAGTCTGGATGTTCCTTGAGACTCTGGTCAGTGAACAGATGACTCAAAAGAAATAAATAACATTAATTATGTGTGACTAATATGGTTCTATAATTTTTAGCTAGAGCTACAAATTAATATACTAAAATCCAGTAACCACGTAACATGCAACTATAAACCTCATCGGTAAAATAATGTTAACCCCGGTTCTGAACGTCTTGGTGATCTCCGGTTACACCGGAGACCCGGTGACAAAGGTCCGTCATAGTGAAACCGTGAACATCAGCGGCAAGATAATATTAACCTCAATGCTGAACGTCTGTGTGATCACCGGTGAAGCCGGAGATTTGATGAAAAAGGAACGTAATAATGAAATTGTGATTAAACATGAAAAAAGGTTCGTGTGCATAAGGCCGAAGCCGGAGTCTGACTGCCGGGTTTCACCGTTGCACTCCAAATATCTGTCTAGTTCCCAACCCAATGAGTATCCATTATAGCGGAGTATAACTCAAGGCGGTGAACGTTCCGAAGAGATCGGAGCTACGGGTGGCGGCATAAAGCGATCCCAAAATAATGACTCATACACTAACGGAACCTATTAATAATGCTAGCTATATTAACAGTAACCACATCAATAAAACGTAAATATCATCAAACGTAATACTGTACCATAAACCCGGAGAAGAAGAGGAGGCAGTAATAACTCGTGATCGTATACAACGGAAAACGGAAAATCCACCTCTCCTTACCCGAGCTTAAGAAAGAAAACGAGAGAAAGGGTAACTCGTAACTGTAGTAACAGAAAACGAGAACTCCATGCTCACGCTCTCATGGCTACATTATAAAGAACCAAAATCACACAATAATATGATATAAGAATAATGATAAAATTATAATAACCAAGAACGAAGAATAACGACAACGTAACAAATAAATATAAAGATATAGTCTAAAACGAGCACCTTCCCGAGGCGTGTACGTAAACTATAACAAAGGCAAGAACGTTATTCTTCGTTCGTCCAAATTGGACTTGCTAGCAAAAAAATACCATAGTAAAAACAATAATAAAATAATGATAATAATAATGGTCATAAAACGTAAGTGATATAACCTAGTTGACAGAGTACCAGATGGGCAATATTAACTTGAAAAACTATCGAAGCGAACAAGGCCAAAATGGCTGCCGTCACCGAGGGAGGCCAAGCCGCTTCCAAAATTAAAATCCTCATTACTGGAAAGAGAACAAGTGCCCGGTACTGAAAAAAACTGTCAAAACAAACTATGGTACTTAACATTG
>NC_090731.1:81665001-81670001 GCF_036898095.1 Palaemon carinicauda
TCCCAGAGATTTCGAAGGTTTTGGCCCCGAGCCTGAACCTGTGCTTGCCGTAGAGGAAGACGTAGAAGAGATTGTATCCCTTGGCAAGGCCATGGGTCTGGGGGTCGATGAAGATGACATCACCGAACTCGTCGAGGAGCATCATAAAGAGCTCACCACCGAGGAACTCAAGGAGTTGCATGCCATGCAACATTATGAGTTCCAAGCGCAGTTGAGCGAGTCGGAGGACATCGAGGAGGTATAGAGCACATCTTAAGTTCGGCTGAAATAAAAGAGATGTTAGCTTATCATCAACACGTGGTTGATTTCATTGATAAGTATCACCAACAGAAACTTCAGGTTCGATGATGTCTGTTTAACCCATTTCAGAAAAATTATGAAAAGACGTATCAAGCAACGTTCTCTCGATAGTTTCTTTAAAAAATCTACGAAGCGGTCTAGTGATCGTGATGAAGAGAAAGAAAGTGAAGCAAAGAGAACTAAGATTGAATTGAGTGAAAGTGATGAAAATTAAAAATAAAAAAAATATAAAATATAAAAATAAAAAAAAATAATTAAGCTAGGTTAGGTTAAAGGTCAGATAGTGTAAGTTAGAGTAAGTTACGGTACGTTATCACAGTCACCATCTCTACCTCCTTGCCGACCGTCCGTCTCCTCCTGTGTAGCAATTCCTACACATGTGTTGGCCTGTCTCTAAGGTAAAGTGACAATAAAAACCCCCGTTTTTATTTATTGTTTCTTTATAATTATTCTTTTTTACATCTTTTTTATATAATGTAATTGTATTTCTGTTATGTGTAATTATGTGTAGTTATTTATTAAGGAGTTATCATAGGTTTTTGGGCTGTGGAACGAATTATACAAATTACAGTGTATTGTTATGGGAATATTTACCCCAACATACAATTGTGTTAACATACGAAGCAGTTCCCGGAACTATTTAAGATCGTATGTAGAGGTTCCACTGTATATATGTACTGTATATGTATATATATATATGTATACTTTTATATATATATATATATATATATATATATGTGTGTGTGTGTGTGTGTGTGTTTGCATGTATATATATATATATATATATATATATATATATATATATATATATATATATATATATATATATATATATATATACATATATATCCATGCATGCAAAAGAACCACAAGGGCAAGGAAAATATAGGAGTGAATCCTGCCTAGTTTCATCATACTTCATCAAGAGGACAGATTTATTGAGAGATTTATGTTATATATTGCACAGTGAAAGTTGTTTACTTAATTTTGTAGGGACTTATCCAAATGGTTCTGTGGTTAAACAAATAGTGATTGATTCTAACCTTGGTACATACTGTATATGGAGCGGATAAGATTGCTATTCAAAAACTCATGGAAAATATTCATTAATTGATTTAATTCTTTGTTACAACAATATTGTTGATATGTTTGAATGGAATGTCCGAGATAAGCTTTATAGCAGTGACCATGTCACTATTTGATGACAACTCTCAAAATACACCATCATCTGTTATTGAACATTATAAGACAAAATAGAGCTGAATGGGATAAGTTTAAGCTTTACTGTATAATTATTCCTAAGGTCATGATGGAACAAATTATTTCTTTTTAAAGTTCATCATGCAAACATCCTATAAATCTATGGCCCCTGTCTAATGGCTGACCAGTAAAATACTTGGTCCCTGACTGGTCTGACAATAAAAAAAAAATTAAAATAATGAGAAAACTTTAATATAAGATTTAAAAATGTAATTATGGGCCTTGTTGTTAGGAATTACAATAAACTAGCTCTATGATATAGAAAAAGAAATTTGAGTATGGAAGCTATTTTTGATAGGATTTCTGCTATATTTGGAAAAGAAGAAAAAAGGGCAATGTGATTTAAGGCATAAATTTGTCTATACAGAAAATGTGACAAATTTTGACAAGTCAATTGTTCCTATAGCAGACCTTTGCCACAGGTATTAATGTTGAATGGCTCACTAGTTCCCCTTGCACACAAAATTTCAAGTATTTTTGTGACTCAGTATTTAGAAAATTATTTTGATGCCCGCTTTCCATCCATCAAAAGGTGATATTAATTCCATTCATTCTTGATGCTGTGAAAGATAGCTATCAAGCAAAATTTTGATTGGCCGGTTTAGAAAACATTATTAGTAGTAACCCCATGTAAATGAGTCAGGTTTGTATGGCTGGGAAAAATACAAATTATATAAAAAAATTTCTTTTCCTCCCTTCTGAATCATAGTACAATGGTAAAAATTCATGGTCATGGATTAATGTTTAATAATAAGACAGATTCAATACTTTTTACAAATCAACTAGTGAAATGGCTCTCAAGACCCTAACTTTGCTCTTAGTCCAAGATTTTAAACATTATTAGCATGGCCAATTCTTTATAATTGTTTCAAAGGTAGTAAGTTGCTTAATTAATAAGGCAACCTTTATTTGATGGCTATCCTATTATGCTTTTATTTGAACAGTACTTGTATGTGTTTCATTCTAAATTTCACTCTTGAATTTTTATACAGTATTCTCTTGTTGGCTGATTGATTTTGTAATCGTACAAAAGCAAGTGAGTAGTCAATACATCCAAGTGAATCATTTTTCTTGTGAAATAATTTCCAAATGTGTATCTAGAAAATAGCTTCAAAAGATAGGAAATCTTGATACTCAAGCCCTAAAAGTGATTGTTGTTTACAGGTACCAGAAGTAGTTAGGAAGAGGCAGTATAGAGTGGGCCTAAACTTATTCAATAAAAAACCAGAGAAAGGTATTACGTATCTAATAGGCAGAGGTTTTTTAGAGAACTCTTCACAAGCAGTAGCAAAGTTCCTTTTAACTCGGAAAGGTCTCAGTAAACAGATGATTGGAGAATACCTGGGCAATCTCCAGAACAACTTTAATATGGCTGTACTTGAGTGAGTATTATGTTTTAATTATATTTTTATCTTTAACATAATGCATGTTTTATTTATTTGAGGATTTTACAGAAAGAGCAATATAAAAATGTTCATTTTTGTGGATAATATTAGGTGCTGTATTCAATAGACTTCTTTTTGCTTCAAGAAACTGTTTTATATATTTCCATTTTTTAACAGGTGTTTTGCACAAGAAGTTGATTTGTCTGGAATGCAAGTAGATGTTGCCCTAAGAAAATTCCAGACGCACTTCCGTATGCCAGGCGAGGCACAAAAAATTGAACGCCTTGTTCAGGTGTTTGCGCAACGGTATTGCCAGTGTAACAGAGATATTGTTGCTAAATTAAGAGATCCTGAAACTATCTTTGTAATGGCATTTGCCATAATAATGCTTAACACTGACCTACATACAGCTTCCATGAAACAAGAGAAGAGAATGAAATTGGAAGACTTCATAAAAAATCTGAGAGGTAAGATGCATTTACATATGATATACTGTAACTCATTTTTCAATTGGTAAAAATACAAATTTTATAGCTCTTCATTTGGTTAGTGCCATTCCAGAATTATAGCTCATGTGATGGTTGGAAGTTAACTATGAAGTGTGGTAGCTCCAATAGTCATCTCTCTCTATTTTAAAATGACATTCATTTTTATGTTAACATCCACCAAGGGGCAGGCTTCTGTCTGCTATTTGAACACAATTTTCCTTACATTCTCTTTAGTTTTTTTTTTTTTTAATTATTCATCATTTATTGTAATGATCTCATGTATTCTATATGACCAGGAAATTATTTTTGTGAGATATATTGTCTTGACATCACAAATATATAGCATGGGACAAAATCAATGTTTGTAGGTGACATATTGTATAAGTCATTTATGTAGGAATCACCACAAATATTTGGAACAAATATCATCCTAGAATGTCTCATTGGCTACAATCATTGCAGAAAAGTATTTAGTGACTTACAGGATGAGTTATTAAGTAGTTGCAGGATTTTAATTGTAAAATTCGTACTGTAGCAATGAAGTCAGACCTGAATGTTTTCCAGAACTCAGATAATTTCAAACACAACTCTACCTGTGTCATGAATTTATCATCCATAGAATATAGATAGCAATCTTCATCATGAGAATATAAACAACTTCTGGATAAATACAGGCAACCATCAATCTATAACAAGGGCCTTTCAACCAGTTAGAGATAGGAACCTGTTCCCACACCATAACCAACTTCTGAGGCCCAATAACAAACACATGCATATAATTTCACAGCTCTACGTGTTATAGATTACTATGAAGAAAGATCTATGTTGAAAGAGGAAAGTAACTGAGTGAACTGGATTGGAACTTTAAAAACAATGGCACAAAAAGGGGTATTTATGACTTTCTGCCACCAAAGGGACAATGCTAAGGTTACATAAAAAGGGTTAATTCTAACATTCTACTATTTTTGGCAATGCATAGGTACCATAAATACACAATTCCAAAAAGAAAAAAAAAAATTATTCCTTAGATTCTGATCAATATGTTTTTACATTAGTCGATAATGCGTTTCTGCACAAGGGCTATTAGATGTAAAGTGAATAACGGTTAAAAATAAGCTAGGTTTGACAGTTGTAGTTAAAGTGCATTTTACAGGTTCCAAAGTTAGTGTCTGGCTCTGCAAATTAAAATTAAAAGTAATGTAGAATTTTTTCACATTTAAAAAACACGTTTTTCTCTACAAGGAAAAGAAAATATATATATAAATCATGCCTCTGTCAGTGATCAAGGATAAAAGTATGTTGACTTCATCCAAAACAATTAATGATATTTCATTTAACGCACAACTTGCGTAGATTGTACTAATATAGTAAGTCTCTTATAATAATCACATAAATAATGTTTGGACAAGGCTTAAATACTCTTCAAAAGGAAATAAATCCTGGTAAATAATCTCAGACTACATGGCATAGTAACTTCATTACACCCTGTTGTTGAATGCAGATCAATACGCAAATAACAGGAAAAGAGCATTCGAGATTTGCCTGAAGTTCCAAAAGTTTCCACACG
>NC_090731.1:81677501-81717501 GCF_036898095.1 Palaemon carinicauda
AATCTGGGAATACTAGAAATAAAGGTAAATGATTATAATATTTCTTTTCTTCAGGCTAGATTGACCTTCGAAAATTTTGAAAGACTTATTCAATAAGTCAATTTTTTTGTGCAATCTAAGAAGAAATAGACTAAATGTGCTTCTCAAAAGTAAATTTGCAATTAAGAATTACACCTAGAATTTTAAAGGAGTTTTTTATAGTTAGATATTATCAATGGAAATATATGAATGTTAAGAAGCCACTGTTCAATATACGTACAACCATAATTTGAATTTTAATGGGATTCAGCTTTATGTACCATAATTTGCACCATGCACTAATGTTAGCTAGATCTCTATGAAGGGAATCAGCAACTGTAGATCTACATTCAGTATATGAAATAGAAACAAAAAGAATAGCATCATCTGCATGTTTATCAAACTTGTTTTCTAAGGTAAACCACATATTAGGATTATATAGTATGAAAATTAATAGGGCAAGACTACTACCTAGGGAAACACCAGATATTAAATTCCTACAGTCACTATGATGCTCATTAATAACTACTCTTTGCAATATATCACTCAAAAATTCAACAAAGACCCACCCACTCCCATCTGTTTTAGTTTGAAAACAAGTGCCTCAGGATTAACACGGTCAGATGTACAACTAAAATCAAGGGCAATCCGACAAACTTCTTAAACCATACCTATTGAGATATTTTGCCTAAAGGTATTTGAAAAATTTAGATACTATAGGTGTTATGGAAATTGGATGGTAATCAGTAGGGCTAGAGCTACCACAAACATATTTATGTAATGGAGTAACATAATTCTCCAACAAGTGCAAAAAGTACCTCTTATTATTATTACTTGCTAAGCTACAACCCTAGCTGGAAAAGCTGGATGCTATAAGCCCAAGGGCTCCAACAGGGAAAATAGCCCAGTGAGGAAAGGAAAATTTACAAGAGAAGTTTAAAAAAAATAACAATAAATTTTTCATATATAAACTATAAAAACTTGAAAACAACAACAGGATAAAAACTTTAAAATAACTAGAGGAAGAGAAACAAGATAGAATAGTGTGCCCGAGTGTACCCTCAAGCAAAAGATCTCTACCCCAAGACAGTGGAAGACTTTGGTACAGAGGTTGTGGAACTACCCAAGACTAGTGAACAATGGTTTGATTTTGGAGTGTCCTTCTCCTAGAAGAGCTGCTTACCATAGCTAAAGAGTCTCTTCTACCCTTACCAAGAGGAAAGTATGCACTGATCAATTGCAGTGCAGTGGTTAACCTTTTGAGAAAAAGATGAGTTGTTTGGTAATTTCAGTGTTCTTAAGTGTATGAGGAAAGAGGAGAAAGAGAAAATGAGCCGTAACTAGGAAGAGGGAGGGATCCAATGTAGTATCATCTGGCTAGTCAAAGGACCCAATAACTCTCAAGTGGTAGTATCTCAACAGGTGGCTGGTGCTTTGGCCAACCTACTACTCTTCTTGCTAACTTGCCAAAAATAACAGACAACTTAGGAGTTAAAAAATCAGCAGTCTTTATGAAAAAGAAGGAAAAATACCATTTTGTCTCCACCTCTACAAGCATCAATGTCCATCGAGAGAATTTTAATTTTACTGGACCGGATAGCTAAAATAGTTAGTTTAGCCTCAGGAAAACAGGAATGAGGATATCAAATTTCCCTTTACTTTGCTTACTGGCAAACACATCAGCAGAAAAGATAGCCTTGTCTTGTGGACATTAAGTGACAGAGCCATCTTGTAAAGGCAGAACTGTTAATTCTACACTAAAGAATGCAGATTTAAAGGTAGCCCACCTTTAAGAATTAACACCACTTAGCTGAGTATAGTTATTCCAAGTCAAATCCAATCTGTTACACTGCCAAAATGATAAGCAGCCTGTTTCTTCTACAATCATTATTGAAGCAGGGTTTGTTTTTCCACTCAGTATTTTACCATGTGATAAGTGATACAACTATTATTATTATTGTTATTATTATTATTATTATTATTATTATTATTATTATTATTATTATTATTATTACTGTTATTATTATCATTATTATTATTATTTGAAGAATGGCTGCAGAGTAATAGTATAGAGAAGTATGAAAAATATAAAGAGAAAAATGTGGAAGTAAAGCGCAAGGTACGGGTACGTGAGGCAAAGAGGGCAGCTGACCTGAGGTGGGGTCAGGGATTGGGTCATTCATATGAAGAGAATAAGAAGAAGTTTTGGAAAGAAGTGAAGAGAGTAAGGAAGGCTGGCTCAAGAATTGAAGAGACAGTGAAAGATGGAAATGGAAGGTTGTTAAAAGGAGAGGAGGCAAGGAAAAGATGGGCGGAATATTTTGAAAGTTTACTGAATTTTGAGGAGAATAGGGAGGCAGATATAATTGCTGTTGCAGGTGTTGAGGTGCCGGTGATGGGAGATGAGAATGAGAGAGAGATTACAAGAGAGGAAGTGAGGAGAGCACTAGATGAAACGAGAGTAGGAATAGCATCTGGTATGGATGGTGTGAGAGCTGAGATGTTGAAGGAGGGGGTGTGACTGTACTTGAATGGTTGGTGAGATTGTTTAACCCTGGATAGGTACGCTCCTCGGACACCCCTTTAAGGGTATACTCGGACGCGAACGACCCCGACGCCAAAAAAAATTCTTGAAAAATCAGTTTTTGCAGTAACCTCCTTTTTTCTTTTGCCAAAAAAAACTTCAATGAATGCTTAAAACAACTGTAAAGATAAATACTACTCATCTGCAGAAAAACTATTTATTATAAATATTTTAAAAAATTAAGTAGAAAAAAAAAAGACCTGACATAAAAATTCATAAAAAAAAAGTTTATACATATATACACAAATCCTTTTAGGAATTGATTCTTGAATGTTTAGGACACATCTTGATGTATTTTGGATGAAGTCAGACCCATGGAGGTGAAGATCTGAAATGAGAAAAAAAGGGTAACTTTTTTTGGCCAAAAAAATTTGTCCAAATTTCATGAATTTTTTTGGGTACCCAAATGAAATAGGAAGTGGCTAATTTTTTTAGGGAATAAACATATGTTATCCTAAAATAGAAATATGTAAAAAAATCTTCATTATTTTGTAAATTACATTTATATCAGGGGCCATATCTAAAGGTAATTTTTTGAGTACTTAGAAATTTCGTAAAAAAAATACATATATTTAATATATAATATGATATTTATGCAGGTAAAAATATACCAAAATATCACAAATTCTATAGGGAACAAGAATATATATAGATAGGGCAGCTTACGCTTCGGATATGTCCACAAAATGGCCGCCAACCACACTGACTCAGACTCCCTAATCTGCCACTTGAAATGTAGGAAGGGTATGTCAATTTCAAGGTGTTATTTACTAATCTAATTATTATTGGATATGCATAAAAATTGTATGTGGGTTGCTGGATAATTGTCGATTATTTTACGACTATAAAATTAAAATTCTGACCCAAAAAAATTTTTTTGAAGGGAAATAAAATCGAAAAAAAAAATGTAAAACAATATAATATTTTAGCTAAAAAAAATTGATGATATTCAATCAAAAAAAAAGTAAACAAAATTTTCCGACAAATAAACATCTAGAGGAATCATTACTCTGTGATAGTTCCTTAGTACGTAGTATTTTTGAAAGAATTGGGAAAAAACGAAAAAATGGCAATCACCGGAAAATCGAACACATACCTATATATACGCCATATCTGGCTAAAAAAAAGATAGGCATGGGTAGCCAGATCATCTAGAAACACTTTCCAACACTATAAAAATATAAGTTTTGCGACACTACTTGCCAATTCCTTACGGTAACATGACTAAGCAAAAAAATGCAAAACAAATAAAAAGGGGCACTCGCGGAAAAATGCCCAACATTCTAATATACGGCATCTCAGATAAAAAAAAAAGACATGCACGTGTTAGCCCAACCATCAAGGCACACTTTCTAACACATAAACATGAAAAAAAAATCAATAATATACGGCAATTCCTTACTACGTAGTAAATTTTTACAAATATTGAAAAAAAACAGAAATTGGCAACCGCAGTTAAATACCCAATATACCAATAACTACGTCGTATCTGACAAAAACAAAATCACGCATTGGTAGCCAGATCATCTAAACACACTTTCCAACACTAAAAAAGCAAAAGTTTTACGACACTATTTCGCAATATCTTACGGAAAAATGACGGCAAAAAAATGAAAAAAAATGAAAAAGGGGTACTCGCGGTAAAATGCCCGACATTCTAATATACGGCATCTCAGATAAAAAAAAAGACATGCACGTGTTAGCCCAACCATCAAGGCACACTTTCTAACACATAAACATGAAAAAAAAATGAATAATATACGGCAATTCCTTACTACGTAGTAATTTTTACAAATATTGAAAAAAAACAGAAATTGGTAACCGCAGTTAAATACCCAATATACCAATAACTACGTCGTATCTGACAAAAACAAAGTCATGCATGGGTAGCCAGATCATCTAGACACACTTTCCAACACTAAACAAGCAAAAGTTTTACGACACTATTTGGCAATATCTTACGGAAAAATGACTTGGCAAAAAAATGAAAAAAAATGAAAAAGGGGCAATCGCGGTAAAATGGTCCTCGTGGTGATGAACGACATTTTAACTAAAAAAAAAATCATGCACATGGTAGCCAAACAATCCACCAAGACTTTCCACAACTGATAACCTATACAAGTTGCACCATTCTACGACAATTTCATAATACGTAATAACTTTGATAATTATGCAAACTACCTTAGAAGGGTAAACTCGGTCGCGAACGACCCCGACTCGTCTCAGAAATCGGGGAAGGAGTACAGCTACAGCAATGCACATCTGGACACTACTAGAGCGTGTAGGGGAGACACCTCCTGCAGGTCGATCACCCACTCATTCAATCACGGGGCTGAGTCACGTGAGAAAAACCTGTTTTTTTTTTACGCTCGGGGTCGCGAACGACCCACCGTACCTATCCAGGGTTAAAATGTGTTTTGTGTTGTCAATGGTACCAGTAGATTGGGTTTGTGCATGTATTGTACCACTATATAAGGGTAAGGGAGATGTGCATGAGTGTTGTAATTCAAGAGGTATTAGTTTGTTAAGCGTAGTTGGAAAAGTGTATGGTAGAGTAATCATTAATAGGATCAAGGATAAAACAGAGAATGCAATCTTAGAAATACAGGGTGGTTTTAGAAGAGGTAGGGGTTGTATGAATCAGATTTTTACAGTTAGGCAGATATGCGAGAAATATTTAGCAAAAGGTAAGGAGGTGTATGTTGCGTTTATGGATCTGGAGAAAGCGTATGATACAGTTGATAGGGAAGCAATGTGGAATGTAATGAGGTTATATGGAGTTGGTGGAAGGTTGTTGCAAGCAGTGAAAAGTTTCTACAAAGGTAGTAAAGCATGTGTTAGGATAGGAAATGAAGTGAGTGATTGGTTTCCGTTGAGAGTGGGGCTGAGACAGGGATGTGTGATGTCGCCGTGGTTGTTTAACTTGTATGTTGATGGAGTGGTGAGAGAGGTGAATGCTCGAGTGCTTGGACGAGGATTAAAACTGGTTGACGAGAATGACCATGAATGGGAGGTAAATCAGTTTTTGTTTGCGGATGATACTGTACTGGTTGCAGACACAGAAGAGAAGCTTTGACGATTAGTGACAGAATTTGGAAAAGTGTGTGAGAGAAGGAAGTTGAGAGTTAATGTGGGTAAGAGTAAGGTTATGCGATGTACGAGAAGGGAAGGTGGTGCAAGGTTGAATGTCATGTTGAATGGAGAGTTACTTGAGGAGGTGGATCAGTTTAAGTACTTGGGGTCTGTTGCTGCAAATGGTGGAGTGGAAGCAGATGTACGTCAGAGAGTGAATAAAGGTTGCAAAGTGTTGGGGGCAGTTAAGGGAGTAGTAAAAAATAGAGGGTTGGGCATGAATATAAAGAGAGTTCTATATGAGAAAGTGATTGTACCAACTGTGATGTATGGACCAGAGTTGTGAGGAATTGGAGAGACAGAAATTGAATGTGTTTGAGATGAAGTGTCTAAGGAGTATGGCTGGTGTATCTCGAGTAGATAGGGTTAGGAACGAAGTGGTGAGGGTGAGAACGGGTGTAAGAAATGAGTTAGCAGCTAGAGTGGATATGAATGTGTTGAGGTGGTTTGGCCATGTTGAGAGAATGGAAAATGGCTGTCTGCTAAAGAAGGTGATGAATGCAAGAGTTGATGGGAGAAGTACGAGAGGAAGGCCAAGGTTTGGGTGGATGGATGGAGTGAAGGAAGCTCTGGGTGATAGGAGGATAGATGTGAGAGAGCGTGCTAGAAGTAGGTATGAATGGCAAGCGATTGTGATGCAGTTCCGGTAGGCTCTGCTGCTTCCTCCGGTACCTTAGATGACCGCGGAGGTAGCAGCAGTAGGGGATTCAGCATTATGAAGCTTCATCTGTGGTGAATAACGGGGGAGGGTGGGCTATGTCACCCTAGCAGTACCAGCCAAACTCGGTTGAGTCCCTTATCAGGCTGGGAGGAACATACAGAGGAGACGTCCCCTTTTTTGTTTCATTTGTTTGATGTCGGCTAACCCCCAAATTGGGGAATTGCCTTGGTAGATGTATATATGTATTATTATTATTATTACTACTACTACTACTAGCTAAGCTATAACCCTAGTTGGAAAAGCAGGATGCTTAAAGCCCAAGGGCTCCAACAGGGAAAAATAGCCCAGTGAGGAAAGGAGATAAGGAAAAAATAAACTATATGAGAACTAATGAACAATTAAGATAAAATATTTGAAGAACAGTAACAACATTAAAACATATATTTCATATATGAACTATAGAAAGAGACTTATGTAAGTCTGTTCAACATAAAAACATTTGCAGCTAGTTTGAACTTCTGAAGTTCTACCGACTCAACTACCTGATAAGGAAGATCATTCCACAACTTGGTAACAGCTGGAATAAAACTTCTAGAATACTGTGTAGTATTGAGCCTCATAGTGGAGAAGGCCCGTCTCTTAGAGTTTACTGCATACCTAGTATTACGAACAGGATGATACTGTCCAGGAAGATCTGATTGTAAATGATAGTCAGCATTATGAAAAAATCTTATGCAATATTCATAACAAACTAATTGAACAGTGGTACCAGAGATTAATATCTATATTGGGAATAAAATTTTTTAAAGAATGTAAGTTCCTGTCCCACAAATTAAGACGAGAATAAGCTGCTGAAAACCAGACAGGAGAATAATACTCGAAACAAGGTAGAATGAAAGAATTAAAACACTTCTTCAGAATAAATTGATCTCTGAAAATCTAACAAGACTTTCTCAGTAAGCCAAATTGTTTGTGCAATTTAAGGAGAAACAGACCTAATGTGTTTCTCAAAAGTAAATTTGATGGAACACAAATAAAAGTGGTTATGTGGGCCGTAGACCTATATGGCCTGAATCTGATGGCATCCACATCCATAGCAGGACTTATGAGAAGCAGGGTACTCAGTCCTAATATACATTACCATTCCCCTTGGCCTGGGAATGCCATCCCATTTCAAAATTATTGGTTTCTTTAAACCATGAATAAGCAGCTCAGACGAGTGCCGTATTTTAGAAATCAAAGTTTCTGAGCATAAGGGTAAGAGCAGATGAGACTCGTTAGCTATATTTAGGAACTTTTCTTTGAAAACAACACTCCAAAATCAAACCATTGTTCTCCAGTCTTGGGTAGTGCCATAGCCTCTGTACCATGGTCTTATACTGTCTTGCAGTAGAGTTATCATGCTTGAAGGTACACTCAGCCACACTATTTTGTTTATTTCTTTTCATCGTGTCTTTTTTAAGTTTTTATAATTCTTATATATGAAAGATTTATTTTAAAATTGTTACTGTTCTTAAAATAATTTATATTAATTATCCTTTACTTGTCTTGTAGTTTATTTATTTGCTTGTTTTCTTTCCTCACAGGGCTATTTTTCCTGCTAGAGCCCTTGGGCTTATAGCATTCTGCTTTCCCAACTAGGATTATAGCTTTGCTAGTAATGATAATAATAATTATAGTGATAATAATAATACTGTCATGTAGACCACTAATATTGCAGTACATTGGATGAAACTGGTGAAGTTTAGAACGCACCAGTCCCAAATTTTGCTCAATATCTCTAGATAGAGTAAGAATTGAAAATGATAAAAAAAGTCGCATCATACTTGAAAACAAACTTAATAATGATAACAAAAATGTCATGTTCACAACCTCAGTATATACAGAGAAACTCCTACAACTCCTACAACATAAAATTTGTCAACATGGAGTCGACACACCATGCGAGACTTTGTACCCTCCAGGAAAGCCACTTCATCTAAAGGAAGGATAATAACAAAGGTCTTGAAAATGAGTACCAGAGAAGTGGGTGAAGGAATAGATGTGAAAAGGTAGCCTCTTGATGAATTACCAGAAATCCATGACCCATATATTGAGCCTAACATAACATTTAAAAAACAAAAGGAAGATAAAACTGATAGAATAGTGTGCCAGTGTGTATCCTCAAGCAAGAGAACTTAAGATTCTCTTCTACCCATACCTAGTGGAAAGTAGCCACTTAACCATTACAGTACAGTAAGTAACAATGTGAGTGAAGAAGAATTGTATGGTTTGCCTAATGTTGTCAGGTCTGTGATGAGAGAGGAGAATGTATTAAGATTAGTCTCAATTTTTGGGTGTATGCACAGGCAAGGACAAAATGAGTTGTAAAGAGAGAGAGATCCAACATTGTATTATATTTGGCCAGTCAAAGGTCCAAATAACACTCAAGCAGTAGTATCTCAATGGGTGGCTGGTGCCTTGGCCAACAGCAGACTTAGATTTAGACCTACTGTACATGAATAACTACTCCTCATCCATGAAGTAATAGTGTTTACTTTGTATGATTATAGAGAATTCCCTTCCTCAGGCTAATGGTGTGCATCATAGTTGTAAAAGTAACAACATTGTTCTGTAAAAGAGGATGCACACCTTATTGTTGCTGCTACCACATATGAAGCAATTTGAATTTAAGAAATGACAATACTCTTCAAGCTAGAAAAGAAATTTTTAAAATTTTAAATTATTCATGTTTTTATGTAAAATGGAAAGAAGGAATTTGTGTCGTATATAACAACATTTCTTGCGTTTATTTACAGGTATTGATGATGGATATGACATAGAACGGGAAATGCTAGAAGGAATGTATCAGAGAATCAAGGCCCAAGAATTTAGAATTGGTCATGATCATGTAACCCAAGTTTTGAAGGTAAGACCCATCTTTTTATATTTGAGAAGTATTACATTTAATGGTAAAATTACTTAAAACTTGACTATAGAAAAATAAAGCTGACAACAGTAGCAAATAGTGTTGAAGTGAAGGGTCCGCCTAAACAGAGGTCATATCTGCACTCCCCTCAGTTTTTTAGGCTTAGAAAGGATGATCATGGAAATAGCTGCTATATCTTGATATCCAAACCTGCTCATGGTTCAACCATTGGTCTACAGGAGAGCAGTATCCCGCTATGCGACTACAGAACATCTTAAGGATCATAACGCCCTACGTTGATTTGAAGAATTATCACGAGCAGCGACAAAAGCACTAGGAGCTATAGGGTAACTGTGTCTTAAAAAGATGCTACGCAATCTTGGCCTGATGCTCGGAACAACTGCCCCCTAGAGATGTGTTAATTCAGAGAAACTCTGATTTGGTGAATTCCCCCTATCTGTTCTCCCAGGCAGAAGTAGAGTTGGTAATAGTGAAGGTCGCAAGACTGAAACAAACTATCTCGGGGAGGAGAGAGAAATAAACTGAAATTCTTGCCTCTCAGCATCAACAGAGAGACTTATAAAGTACTGAGACATCCTGTAGATCAAACTTTTCAGACCAAGGGAGAGAGTTCTCTCCCCCCTGAAGGTGAAGACCGCAGGATCAATGACTCTTACTATTAATAGGTGCATACCCAGACTTACCACAGGTAGGGAGTGGCCAATAAAGTGTTGAATGAGGTAGTAAATTTGTCAAGGACTAATCTCTCAACAATTGAAGTAGCCTGTTCAGGTTATAGGTCTTCCTATTTCCCGCCTTCCCTACCACAGTTAGTCTAGATACGCCTCGGCTAACAAAGTGCTTAAATGGACAATCTAATGCTATTAGCCCCCAGTGTTAGACCTCTTCTTTCCCAGGAAGAGCCTAACACCGGCTGTGAGCTTTACAGTAGGAGGTAGGATTTCTTTTGGATCTCTCCCCTCTTTATTTTTTGTTGGCATGATAAATATTGAATAGTTTTTCTAGCCGTTTGTTATGTGAGGTATCAAATCTTGAGCCCATGCAAGTCTACCCACAAGGAAGATCTCTAAGATACTACCTTTCAAGGAGAAGGCTATTGTTTCAAGCCTATACCCCTGTCTAAACTAAAGATTGTGACAAGAAAATTAGATTGTGGAAATATGGGCCCTTTTGTTCCCAAGAATCTGAAATGGAGCCAGTCCCTACCCGGTAAATGTCAGAAGACTTACCATAGATAATCTAAGAACTTTTTTTTTTTTTTTTTTTTTTTTTGAAAAAGAGTGGCCATCCTCAAAACCAGATTTTGGATGGCAGAACCCAATTTCTCTGAAAAAATAATTACCCATTCTGAGAAGTGATGTCTCTGATAGGTAAGAAGATAGTATCCACAGTGCAAGTGGTGTTTAGTGTCAGAATACATCGAGTATATACGCAAAACCCCTCCCCTGTCAGGAACCCTGGTTTCCCATAAATCCTTTGGGGACATGACATCTTAGGAATAAAGCTCAACTTTGAAGTCAAAAGTTTGACCTGTCTTTCCTGTTCATCACTTAAACAGGATTTTGGTACTTCCTATCTAAGTCTAGAGACTAGGAAGCATCTCCAGGAAAGTTAAGAAGTCAGTTCTTGATAAGAACTTATAGAATGGAAAGATACGCCTTTACTCCTGCCAGTCAGTCTGACATGTAAGTTTACAAATAGTCCCAGATCAGATGTCCCTCCTCACGGAGTTATAACCGAGTTATGAGCGGTCATGACTATCTATGATTAAGAACCAGGTATGGCTGTGAAAGTTATGGCCTCCATACCTCCTAAAAAAGAAGCTTGGCCTTAAATGAATTTATCTCATGAATCACTTAATTTTGCCAGATATTTTGTTAGCCACCGTTTTCACCAATACTACGGTAATGGTTGATGTCCTCCTCTCTTGACTCTGGAGTATAATCCCAAGAGATCCAAGGGAGTCAGATGGACACCCACAAGTTCTTATGTATAAGAATCCTTGGTTTTGGAACTTCTCATGATAAAACCATAGAAAACCTCCTGACCGAATAAAAAGTGCTGTAAGCAATCATTCAGAATAAGTCGCAAAACCGAAGGTCAGAGGCAAAATTCCTATGCAGTTTGGAGATGTCCTAAGTCACCTTATTAAGTGATATGAATGTCAAATTCCTGTCATTAAAAATCAGCATTAGCCGGCCGGCCCCCTTAACTGCAGTTGCCAAACTGAAAACACTGGGAAATAGTTTTCAAACCTGTGCTATTACATCACTGCACTGTAGAGTAGGCTTATGTGAAGTCATGTTTAAAGTGAATGGGATGTTTGTTCAAAGGCTAAAAGGTCTCCCATTTTTTCCTCTCTTTTATTTTCTTTGTATTCATATTTTCATTTCTGTTATGCATTTTTACTGTTAATTTATCACTTAAATCCTTATTCCCTATTATTGTGTTTCCAAATTACTTTAATTATATTTCATATTCTTTTTTTTTTCCTTATTCCTGTTTATTCAGTATTTCCAACTATATTCTGTCTGTATTAATTTGATTTAATGTTAAAGGCTATAAGGTGTCTTACATTCTTCCCTCTTTTCCATTTCCTTTTCATTTATCTTTTATTCTGTTATTCATGCATTTTACTCTTCATTTGATTTTATTTTTAATCTTTTATGCCCTTATTTTGTATTATCATTAATCCCTTTCTTAATCCTTATCCTAATTCCCTTTATTGGCCCATATCCTTACTCCCTTTAATTCAGTATTTTCCAATATTTTCTATCTATTAATTTTATCTAATGCATATTTTGTGTAAACAAATTACTGCACGAGATTTTATATAAATTTCTTTCTCCTTGTCTCTTCCTAAAAAGTTTCATGCTTCACTAAATGCATTCATACTGAACTGAGCACATACAAAGATTTGTTTGTTCCTTCAAGGAATATTTTTTATAACTTAATTATTTGTTAAGAAAAAATTATGCCCTTTTTTAAAAGAAAGCTCCTTGTAGATATCATTTTATGAGAAAATTAAATATATTCAGAGTAACCTTACCAAAAATCTCATTTCTAGCATAACACCTCAGTCAGAATAGCATGGTTATAAATTTGTTCTATGTTGACTACCTACGGGCCAACCAAGGGAAAGGCCCGTGCCAACAACAAGTGTTGGCTTTAATACCCCAACAACAACAACATATGTTGACTAATCAGCTAAGTAGCTGTATATGAAAATTTCATTTTGGTTTTACTGTAGTGATTAATTTTCATAAAGATTATTTTTATTGAGAAGAATTTAACATACTGTATTTCATATTATGATATATTTGATGATCATGCTTTAAAAAGTTTGCTAAAATATTTTATTAACAATTAAGAGTTATCAAATTATCTAAAATTTTATGTAAATTCTATCTTCATTATTTTTCAACCTAAAATAACACTATTTAAAGGCTTTTTTGCCTAATGATATAGCTACAATAGCATTCTTACAACTTATCATTTTATTTCTAAAAGATAGAGAGAATCTTCGAATCTTTTCATATTGCTGATCACATATTACAATACCACTTAATTATTAACAAAACTGTATTATGTTTTAGAGCCTCATGGTAATTTTCATTAATAGGTTAATATCTTTAATTATGGATACTACAGTCATGCCTCAAGATACAAAATTAACTGGTATCGAAATAGCTTTAGTATCGAGAATTTTTCATATGATGAGTCACGTTTTACATGTAAATCGCCTAATTTGTTCCAACCCCAACAAAAACACCACGTTAGATTTTATGAGGCTAAGCTGTACTTACCACAATGAAATACAACCATTTGGATCATTCAGTACCCAACAAAATCATTAATACTTGTAAATGAAGTACATTATTATTAGAACACATACAGTAATGAAATGATAAATGGAAAATACATACAGTGACAAAGATGTGGAACCATACCTTTAGAGTGAGGCGATGTTCGAAAGTAAAACTGGCAGCAGAGGAGGTCAAACGGCTTAAAACATAAACACTTAACTTTATGAAATACTTTAATAAATGGAAGAAAACATTAACACTTAATTTTACTGAAAACTTGAAATTATATTTCTTTTTTCTTTTGTTTATTTTTTACTTTTTTTTTTTTACTTTACGTTTTGTGCTTTCTAAATTGCATCAATTTTTTCATCGCTTCCACTTCTCTGTTTATTCAGATCACTTTCAGCTTCCTCTTGGCCTGCTGAAGGCCTCTTTAAAAAATAACTATCCAAGCAAACTTGTTTCTGCATGCTTCTTAAAACGTTCCGGAAATGACGCGGGCAAATGTCATTTAAATGCGCAAGAGCTTGACCTGTGTAAGCCTTTTCTAGATGTTTCTTATCTACAAAAGCTGCCATTTTATGCTAGCAAGCTAGAGCCCCTTAATTTTTGCAGTTGTCGTAGGGTCATTCTCCTTGTCGCTGCTAGAGAACTGTTCTTGAATGACGTTCAGTTACATGGCCTCCAACTCCTTTAGGTTGTCCTTCGTAAGCTCCTCTTGGTGCTCCTCGAGAAGGTTATTAATGTCTCCTCATTGACTTCCAGACCCATGGACCTCCCAAGTGTAACAATCTCGGCAACCTCAGGTTGCGGTACAAGTTCAGGATCGTCAACTTTTTCGGATTCGGGTACACCTACGTGAAAGCCCTCAAAGTCTCGTGTGAAGACAGCATCATGCCATAGCTTCTTCCACAAAGAGTTCAAGATGTGCTTTGAAACCTTTTGACAAGCTTGATCGATGAGTCTGAGGCGTATCACAACATTGAAATTGTCCTTCCAAAATTCATGAATGGTGAGGTTTGTGCTATCAGTGATTTCGAAACATTTCACAGACCTACTTGAAGTTGGAAATCACTTGCTGGTCCATGAGCTGTAGGAAAGGATTGGTGTTAGGCAGAAAATAGAGAACCTTGATAAATGAATAATCCAGAATGATATCATCCTCGATGCCAGGAGGGTGAGCAGGGCCATTGTCCAACACCAGCAGACATTACAGAGGGAGGTGCTTCTCTTCCAAGTATTTTCTGACAGTCAAACCAAAAGAGATTTACCCACTCGACGTACAAGAGTCTCGTTTCACAGGATTTCACATTAGCCTTTCACATCACCAGAAGCTTCTCCTTTAGCACTTTGTTGGGCCTTGAAGGCTCAAGGAGGGGGCTTCACCTTACAATCCCCACTGGCATTTGCACAGAGTGCAAGGGTAAGCCTGTCCTTTATAGGCTTATGCCCGGGTAGCTTTCGTTTCTTCCGCCGTGACGTAGGTCCTACTAGGCATTTTTTTCCAGAAAAGCCCAGTTTTGTCGCAATTGAAGATTTGCTGGAGACTGTAGCCTTCCTGGAGAGTCAACTTGTCAAATTTCTTAACAAAGGTTCGGCTGCTTTCATGTCTGAGCTTACAGCCTCCCCATGCTGCCCCATCGAATGGATGCCAGACCATTTCTTGAATTTTTCAAACCACCCCCTTGAAGCCTTGAACTCTTGTGGGGCCTGCTTCGATGTCCCTTCTCCTGTGTCGTCTTCAGCGTGAGCACGCACGAGATCAGCGAAAATTGCTCTGGCCTTCCGGCAGATTGTCGTCTCAGTGATCATGTATCCAGCGATCTCCTTGTCCTTAATCCAAAGGAGAAGCATTCTCTCCATCTCATCATGGATGTGGCTCCTTTTACTGGAGAAAACAGTCACGCCCTTAGATGAAGGTGCTTCTTTGGCGACTTCCTTCTGTTTAAGTAAAATGCCAATTGTTGACAGATTTCGGCCGTATTCCTTAGCAATCACACTTAGCTGCTTGCCAGTCTCATAATTCTTGATTATATCAAGCTTTGTCTCCATAGAAAGCATCCTCTTCTTCTTTCCCTGCACATTAGCAACATTCTTGGGACCCGTGTCTAATTATGTACGATTTAATAACGCAATACGATACAGTACATTAATTAAAAGCACGAAAGCGAAATAACCAACACAAATTCAATGTGAACAATAGCGCTGCCAAAACAAAATGGTCGAGGAACTCCGATACGTAGATGCATTATGGGATAGATGCTGACAAATAGGAGAGCTGGATCTTATGGTGGTAACCAACATCAGAGCAGGGAGGTAACCAATTGGAGCGTAAGAGGATGGTGGCAAGTTTACTGTTTTAAAATAAGTGTCAGCGGCCGGGCAAATCTCATACCATACCTTGTTTTGTATGATGACATTTTTTTTTGTAATATGAAGTGAAAAAACTTCATATCTTTTTCGTATTATGAATTTTTCGTATGCAAATCTTTCGTATCACAAGGCATCACTGTATATGACAGGAGTACCGTACAATTAGCAGTTGTTGGTGATAAAGTTATTGTGTTTGTTTTTCATTACGGTTTTACTAATATCATTTTTACTACTATCTTACAGGACAGTATCATATAATTACTACAGTACTATACAAAATACAGTACTTCTAATTATTATGTTCAATAGGTTAGTGTTTTACAATACATAAAAAGGCTTACAGTATACACATGTGAGAGAGGGAGAATGAGATGAATGCGATATTAATATTGGCAGTATAAGATTTTTATGTATACCGCGGTATATAATTAATTACATTACAGTATTTTCACTGCTGTAGTGAATATTATACTTGTTAGGAAAAAAGTCTAGAGTTTATATCACCTGGGTGTTGCTTGGAACGCAATGTAGCAGGTAAGGAGGTTTTTCTTCTATATGCTGCAAATAGGTGAAATGTTTATAATAGTAATGATAATAATATGACATATACAATCAGTATATTTACTATTATCATTGATTACATAAATACTTATCTGCATTTCCTTGGAAGACTGTGTGATTTTAATACACTCACTTGTTTTGTTTTCATTGTTATTATAGATTATGATTAAATAAGTAATACCTCAGAGATCTAATGCTCCATATTTCGATCAATTTGGTTATCAAACCAAATTTTAGAAAATGTTTTGTCCTGGATATAAAAAAAAAATTGCAAGTCCGAACAACTTGAAAGAACCTGTATAGCCAAGATACTTAGCCAAGATAAGATACATATCTCAGACAAAGGCGAATGACCCAGATTATGAGTAACTCTCGCCCAGTTCAGACCCTTAAAATGTTGTACTGTAAACTTTTTCATTTATTTCATTTATTTTAGTGCTCTTAGTGTTTATCTATATACAGTGGCTCCTATAAAGTTAATAGTAGCAGTGATAAGCCAAAAAATAAGGCTTTCTTTGAAAACCACTTTAATTATTATTACTAGCTAAGCTACAACCCTAGTTGGTAAAGCAGGTTGCTATAGCCCAAGGGCTTTAACAGGGAAAAATAGCCCAGTGAGGAAAGGAAATAAATGAATTACGAGAGAAGCAATGAACAATTGAAATGAAATATTTTAAGAACAGTAACAACATTGAAACATATTTCATATATAAACTTCAAAAGACCTGTCAGCCTGTTCAACATCAAAACATTGGCAGCAAGTTTGAATTTTTTAAGTTCTACCGATTCAATTGCCCGATTAGGAAGATTATTTCACAAACCGGTCATAGTTGGAATAGAACTAGAATACTGTGCGAGAAATATTTAGCAACCGGTAAGAAGGTATATGTTGTATTTATGGATCTGGAGAAAGCTTATGATAGATTTGATAGGGAAGCAATGTGGAATGTGATGAGTTTCTATGGAATTGGGGGGTGATTTTGCAAGCAGCGAATAGTTTATACATAGGCAGTAAAGAGTGTGTTAGGACAGGAAGTGAAGTGAGTGGTTTTCAGTGAGAGTGGGGCTGAGACAGGGACGTGTGATGTGGCCATGGCTGTTCAATTTCTTTGTTGATGGAGCCGTAAGAGAGGTGAATGGTCAAGGATTGAAAATGATAGATGAGAGTGATCATGAGTTGGAGACGAATCAGTTGTGTGCAGATGATACTGTATTGGGTGCAGAATTAGAGAAGTTGTGTCTATCAGTGACAGAGTTTGGAAGGGTGTGTTAGAGAAGGAAGTAGCCAGTTAATGTGGGTAAGAGTAAGATTATGAGATTCACGATAAGAGAGGGTGGTGCTAGATTGAATGGAAAGTTACTTTTAGGAAATAGATAAATTTAAGTACTTGGCCTCTGTTTTTGCTGCAAATGGTGGAGTGAAAGCAAATGTACATCAGAGAGGGAATGAAGGATGTAAAGTGTTCGGATCAGTGAAGGGAGTGGTAAAAAAATAGAGGGTTAAGGATGAATTTAGAGAGAGTTTTGTATGAGAAAGTTATTGTACCAACTGTGATGTATGAATCAGAGTTGTGGAAAATGAAAGTGACGGAGAGAAGTGCACCACATCCTCTAATTACAAAAGCTAAATTGTAAACATGGAACTTTAGATATGTTAGTTATGGAAATTTGTCGGTAATCAGCTGTAGTAGAGCTACTACAAACCCATTTACATAATGAAGTAACATTACCAACTCTCCAACAAGTTCTAAAAGAATCTCCTCTTGCTAGCTTACAGAAAATAACATAACCTGGGAGCTAAGAAATCAGCAGTCTTTTTAAAAACAAAGGAAAAATACAATTTGGGTCTCCATAAGCATCAAGGTCCATCAATAGAGTTTCAATTTCATGAGAGTGGAATGCTAAACTAATTGTTTAGCATAAGGAAAACAGGAATGAGGAAGATCGAGTGTCTCATTACTATGCTTATTGTCAAACACATCAGCCAAAATACCGGCCTTTTCCTTTAAAAAGTGAGTGACAGAGCCATCTGGTTTATGTAAAGGAGGAACTGTTAAGTTTATACCAAAGATTGAAGATTTGAGGGTAACCTACTACTTTTGTTCCTGGGGGTTTCTTTCATCATTAAATTGTATTCCTTTTCAGTTGGAGCATAAACTCACAGAGCAACAGGTCTTAGCTGAGTATAGTTATTCCGAGTCATATCTGATCTGTTACCCTTCTAAAGATGATATGCCTCCGGCTTCTCCAAATAAGAACATCTACAATCATCATTGAATCAGGGTTTATCTTTCAGTCTGTACTTTAAGCACACAAAGTATACCTATAAATTATGTTGACCAGATTCTCATACTAAAGAATAACAGGCTCAACACCTTTATACAATTGGGACCAATGTAAATTCAAAAGATCGTTCAAAAGGCCATTCCAGTCTGCTTGAGATTTTATATCAATATTTCACGAGTATGACACATCAAGGACAGGCTGCTAAATCTTAACTAGTAATAAAAGCAAGGCATGATTGGATGTCCCAACTGGAGAACAAACCTTACTTGTTATAATGCCTGGGAAGTCAGTGCATACTAGGTCTAATCAGTTACCAGACTTGTTAGTAGCTTCACGTATGATTTTCTCATAGCCAGATTCAGAGGCAAAGTCCAAAGCTCTTAAACTATGGAAATCAGTCGGAAAAGCAATTTTACTACATCCTACGGTGAACGTTGATGTCACCAATATGAACAATGGGCATGGTTTTTTTTTTTTTTTCTTACTACATTTAAGGGTGATCTTAAACTCCTTGCCAGGTGTATCCTCATGTTTTAGGCATATGGTTATCAGTTGTAAAAAATATGGTTTTATTTGTTAGGTAAATGTTTACAATGTTAACTTGGCTATTCAAAAAATTGGAAAGCAAGATAAATTATAAGAAGCTGCTTAAATTTGTGTGCTTAATGGACACAATCTACATCAATTGAGTTTATTTTACTTATGTAACTTTATTATCTCCTTTTTCACAGGTTCAGCAAACTATGGTAGGAAAAAAGCCTAACTTGGCTCTACCTCATCGAAGATTAGTTTGTTACTGCCGACTATATGAAATTCCTGATGTAAACAAAAGAGAAAGAGTAGGTGTACATCAACGAGAGGTCTTCCTTTTCAATGATCTTCTAGTTGTCACTAAAATTTTCTCAAAGAAGAAAAGCTCAGTGACCTATACCTTCCGACAAAGTTTTCCTCTTGCTGGGCTCTCAGTTTCTACCAATGAAGTGCCATGTAAGTTGAGTCTATTTGGAAAACTCATTCATGATTTTATATTATTATGGAGCTTGCCAATAATTTTTTTTTAATTGCAATAGTATAAAGTTCTTTTTTTAAAGTATAATAAGAGCAGTTTCCTATCATATGAGGATAATAGTTATCTTATAAAACTCTAAAGTATTAGAATAAAATCATTCTAATTATATGATTAGTTTGTCATTGACTTATATTGAGGTGTTACTAAACCAGCAAGATTACTGATGTGGGTTTGGTGATAATGGGGGAACAAATTTATTATTTCCAAGGATTGAAATGTTATTTCTTCATTTGCTGTCTTATTAACCTTTCAGTCTAGCAGACAGGTAGTTATCCAAAATTGGGCTGTAGGATATGTACTTCCCCTTGATTTTATTTATTCTATATCTCCTGATGCTTTAAAAGTAGAATTATTTTCTTTAGTTGAAATATAGCATAGTTTTCTTCTTATTCTTTACTTGTTTGAACGAATAGCATAACCATCTTGTTCTCCTCACTTTCCTTGTAGTGAATAATTTTGTTTGTTCCTCCAATAACAAATCTAACGCTATTTAATAGGGATTATCTTTCTGCGAAGCTGGAAGACTAGCCTTTAAGACTTAATTGTGAGGTGGCAACCATCCTACCACTAGTTAGTGGAAGCGGTACCAGGGATTACCAGGTATCCCCACTCACTCACTCAAACAGCAGTGATTTTAACCACTTTTTCTTTTGGCTCTGGATAGAACGGCTTTGTCCGCTCTCTGCTCCTAAAGGACTTGGCCTTATGTAGACCATTGCTTTACAATATTGCTTTTTCTTCTACAGGTGTGTGTGTTTTCTCTGACGCTCCTCATGCGCATATGTCCAGGGCACAAAGGTCACACTTTTGGTACCTTTATGTCCTTGGTTGACCTGCAGAGGGCGTCAATGTGAGCAGGGCTCTACCTGTGAAGTGTGTCATGGGTGGTCTGCTTCCCAGTGGGAGAAGTTTAGGTGCCGGAAGAAGAATAAGTCTAAGAGAGACTCATCACCTTCGAGGTCCTTCTCGAGGGCGAAGAGACCTCGGATGTCTTCTGTCACCCCTTGACCTCCTTCTGAAGTTCCTCCTCATTCTGACTCTTCCGAGGGCCAGACAAGTAGGAGCGTGGACCATTTAACTCTTTGGCAACCTCTGGGTTCCGGAGACGCTGTTGCTTCCCCTTGAGAGGCAACTTTGGCCCCGCACTCGGGCGAGTCCTTTTCTCTTTCAGATGAGCTGCATGCTTGGCCATTGTTGGGTGTAGCTGGGTCTCCTTCCAAGGAAGTCCTCCCACCTTCCACAGACTTTATCATCTTTCAGAGAACATAGCCCTCTACGAGTGTCATCCAGCAAGCAGCGCTCCTGTTTGCAAGATCTATTCGTCGTTCTCCTGTTCCTGGTCGTCAGTATCCTCGTGCTCATCACTCACCGGAATGTGATCTTCAGCTTACATCTTGTGATTGCCACTCGAAGGCAGTGTACAAAGTTGTCAAAGCAGAATACTTCTAAAGGTTGTGTGATGTAAGCAATGCAGACTTTATTACAACATTTCAATTGACAATACATGGTATCATTACATGGTTTATAGTGTAAAATGCAATGCAGAAAATCAAACTACCAAAACCATCTTTGATAAAGATGTGGTCTTACAAAATACCTGAAAGGATCAACATTGATCTTTTGAATAGGTGATTTCCTTAACTCAATCACTTGCCCATTTTCAGTTTACATTTACTGAATTTCATGTGGTTGCCAAAAAATTTTATCAAGATGCAAATCTTGAGTTTTTTTTATAATCTATATATTAACTTTTTTCCAAAACAGCAAATCAGACAATGGCTAGGTTAAGGAAACTTTGGAAATCAAATTGCCTAAAATTTCATATAAAAATCAGACTATATATCAGTTTAGTGAGATCGGTGTTCCTCTATGAACATGAGTCATAGTATGACAATGAAACAATATCCAATAGATTTAGTTAGATTTGAGAATAAAGCCCTCAGAAGGATATTAGGAGTTAAATGGCAGGACAGGATTAGAAATGAAACTATTAGAGAGAGATTACTCGAGTACCATATGTGGATGAGATCATGATGAGGGGTAGATGGAAATGATTTGGGCATGCTCTTCGCACTCCCCATGAGAGATTAGTTCACCAAACGTTTAACTGAGCTTCACAAGGCACTAGAAGAATTGGAAGACCCAGGCCTACATGGCTTAGGACTATAAAGCGCGGAGTAGGAGAGGATAAATGGAGAAGTATTGAATTAAAAGCTCAAGACAGAGACGACTGGCGAAATCTAACCGAGGCCCTTTACTTCAATAGGCGTAGGAGGAGATGATGATGATGATGGTATATTAAGCCTTTGACGCCTATGCCCTTACAAAAGTCGGGGAGAGGTTCAGTGCTTATGGACTTCACCAAAAAATTATGTTCGCGAACAAAATTTTATTTAAAAATCGGTATATCCATATAATACCTGATGAAGGCTTCTGCTCTGTTGCATTATATTGACAAATTATTAAACTTGGTACTAATGTTAGAAAAAAAACATATCTGGAATGCTAAAAAATAAACAATGTTGAACAGGATTTCTTTTTTTAAATTGTAAATATTATTTTTTTAGAAATTCTTGAAAAATACAATAACTGTTTTTTTTTTTTTTTTTTTTGATTCACTGAATCTGTTTGATGCTTCATTTTCATATGGCTTTATCGCTGTCTTAGATTGGACGACCTAAAGAATTGGACACTACAACCCTGTCTCTTTACGAGCCGGTTGGACTGTCTTTATTTATACACTTTCGACTTATGCTGTACTTGTAACTCTCGAAGAGGGAGTGAATACTTTTTAATGGAGACTTCCCCACTACTTAAGGAAGACTCACATTTAAATGACACAGAAGTTTGTATACTCACAGGCATAAACTACAAATTTTAAAAACAATTTGCATTTTTCTTAGCTATACAAACCAGAGCCATTTAAGCAAAGGTCCTTCCTCAACTCCCTTATAAGTCTTTGACCAAGATGGACCAAAGCCTACCGACAGAGCCACACATAGCACTGCCTAGCATGATGCCATGGAACCCTTTTTCTTTAATTATGGTCTGGACATAGAAAATGGCACTAGGAGCAAAGGCACAAAAATTGTATAGCTTGGAAAAATACAAATGATTTTTTAAAATTTGTAATACCAGTGTTTCATAAAAGATGTAATAAAGATATATTTTTGTGTAGAGGGTCTTTTTGCTCATTTGCTTGACAGGGTGATATGTACTCTTTCATGTGCATTGCAAAACTTTGAGTGGCATGTTGCTGGAAGAGCAGTAAGAGCAACAAGATTAGAGTCAGCTGAAATCTTTGAAGGCAGAAGTGTATTTCTATCACAGTTTTAAGAAAAATTAGATGTGATATGGTGTTTGTATTCTTATTTTTATTATTGTAGGGATTCTACTGAAGCCAGGCCTGAAAAAATAGAAAATTAAATAGTTAACATAGCTATTATTTCTAAGCCTCTAATACTGATGGCAGTGAAAATTACTATAAAATCTGCCTAATTAAGCACAGTTTATATTTCATGCCAACTTTATTCTGCTGTTGGTTATTATAAGCGACTTGTTGAAAACTGAGTCATTTGATAAGATAAGCCATCTTAGTCATAGAAAATAGATGTTTGTTGTGTAATGATAATGTATTATGGACCATCGGATATTTTTAACGTTATGTTTTCAAGCGAAGAAAATATATAACTATAGTAGACTTGCAAAAAATCATTTTTTTTCCCTTTTACTGCGTGAATTATACAAGTTTTTATTCTTTTTACAATGTTTGAATTATACAGAAAAATTGCTTATTCATCTAATTCATCAAGTTGTACTATGGAAAGAGTAAATAGTATTTTCATCTGCCTGAAATTATTTGCAAGACAATTAATGGTTAAACATTTCAACAGAGATATAATTTTGGTCTAAGTGGGGTAAATAATAGAAAAGTACCAAGACTTTTCCTTTGTATACAAGTGTAATCAGGAGGGTGGATTAATTCTCTCTATATTTTCCAGATTATCCATATATCATGGAGATTCGCCAACGGGTAGATAGCAAGTTATTAATTACTTTTAATGCTCGAAATGAGCATGATCGCTCTAAATTTTGCGAAGATTTGAAAGAATCAATATGTGAGATGGATGAAATGGAGAATCTGAGAATTGAAGGAGAGCTAGAAAGACAGAAAGCTTCTTTGAGAGCATCAAGACCAAATTCTACAACAGATAATAGGGATTCTGGAGTTGCTGATATGGAGTTATTAACTAGTACAGAAAAAAATGGAACCTTAAAATCTGACTCGACACTGAAAAGATCAGCATTAAGCAATTCTCTATTGGATATCCATGAAGCTGGTAAGTTTTTATTTGATGATTGCCTCTAATTAGTCAAGAAATCTATTTGGACACTATTCTCCTTTTAATTAACACTATTTTAGTATTCAATTATTGCTGACCATGGTAGTAGGAAACACTTACAGATGTGTCATGATTACTGTTAATGTTTATGGCGTGTAGTAAATTTTGCACTGTAGTTTAAAAGTTGCAGTAGTAATATATAAATGGAAATGACACTGGGTATTTTTATATTGGTAACTTTTTGTTTTTGTTAAGAGTATTCCTACCTTTAAAACATAATCATTGATCAAGTTTTATTTAAAGTAGTATGAAGATATGAATTTAAAAGACACCTGAAATATTTGAATAATTGCAAGGGATTGCAAATATAAAATATTGATGGACAATACCCACTTTTTCCAGTGATTTTATTTCCTTATTTTGTAAATTTTTTTTCTGCTACTGGTATTGTCTTTTCTCTAGCATATTCAAGACTTCAACCAAACTGATGTGAGTTAAAATGACCATCAGTTGTCTTGTGTGAGGATGGTATACATTTCAAATACTAAACACACTTTAAAGTATAATAACTAGATATCCTTTATTATTGATTTTATTTACTATCTTTGAACACTTTCATCTATCTGCTTTTACAATAGTGGGGTTTCAATCACTCGGGTCATAGCAAGTATGATCCTCCCTGACATATGAATGTGTGATATTTCCATTATTCATGCATTTTTGATAAACGAAAATGAAGTAAAAATTCACAAAGATTGGAATTTAAAATGTATTACTTGTCAAGCAACAATATTGAAACAACAGCAATAATATTGAAACATCAGTGGTTATAAGCAGATGAATTCATTAGGGAAATTATTTATAACTAGTATGAGAACCAAGAAAAGTCTCAGCATTACAGACAAAAATGTGCATGTGAAGACCATGGAAAAAAGGGAAGTAAAACTTCTAGTAGCTAGATACTCCTGATATCATACAGGAAATTCTGTAAATGAATTAGGACCATCATAGTACTCTTGGCTATTGAACAACCTCCTGAGAAGGGACATGGTGACTAATTGGTATTCAAAGTAATACAAAAGAAAAACAGCTAAGTCCAATTAAACTAAAATAGTTTAATTCATATATTTATTACATACCTTATCCTCATCTTCCATATGTATCATTATAATTTTTACTTACGTGATATCATGAGTCAGCATCAGCAAAAAAGATATTTGATGGTTTACATATGAAAATATGAACAAGCTGAGTTTTTTATAGCATTTTATTTTACAATTAAAGAGGTAAATATGTAATTCGAAAGACTATTAAAAGTAATAGGACACATATCCTAACATTTTGAAGTGAGAGCTTTTTAACACTAAAATTAAACAAACACAACTAATTTGCCCCATTTGCCACAATACTGATATCCATGCTCTGAACCATGTGCAAATCCCAGGCCTTTCTATCGCTAACCCTTCTGAATTTGAGTCGAGGTATTGAAACTACGATCCAGAACCACTATTGGAGAAATATGTTGGAGGTCATGTTATTCCTGGATATGTATTGAAATAATGATACAATACTGTATAGAGGAAAGCATTCTCACTTGAAATATTTCCTTTGAAAAAACTCTTGAAGTCCATAGTATAACAGAAATGGGCTAGACTCAGACGATTCTGTATATAATTACATAGAAAAGACAGTTAATGTATTGAGCAGCCTTGATCTGTGCACACAAATAACACAGTAGACTGACGTTAATACTTTGCTTGATAATTATATAACACAAAGGAAACAGGATGCAATTGTAAAGTAAAGCATTCAAACAATGGTTGCACTTTACACTACCCAATGACTTTAAAACAACCTATTCAAGAAAAGAAAAGAAAATCTAAACTGATTCTGTAACATAATTGGAAATTCTTTTATTTAATGCAAAATCATGCTGAAACACTTAAACATACTGTAGTCCACTAGTTTAAATATTCATAAAAAACAGGTTTCAGATAACAAATTCAAACCTAATTTATAGTGCAACAAGCAGCTGAAATTACTTATTTTCTAAAGATCAGTTATTGATAAAATTGAATGAGATGGCTACCTGTCTTAATATCATGTGCTGTCACTCTCATCGTAGGTAGATTAGCTTCATCTTTGTATGCATGGGCATCAATGATAAATCTCCTCAAGAAAAAAGAAATGACATTCTTTGATGAAAATCTTGCATGACATCCGTCTCCATTAAAAGGGAGATTCTTGGCATTTCTCTGTAAAGGAGCTGTATTCTTCGAAGATTTTTAGAAGACACAAATATCTATCCTCACAATCCTTACCTACCAAATTTGTAAAGACAGGATAACAAAACTCTGGTAATAATGAGAGCACCGTAGCATTAGACAAAAATGCAATGCTATCCCACAGCCAATAGGGTGTTCGTATAGAAGCCCTAAGTAAACCAAATCCCTTAATCGTTTTGAATACCCGTTGAGATACTACCCGTAGAGAGTTATTGGGTCCTTTGACTGGCCAGACAGTGCTACATTGGATCCCTTTCTCTGGTTACAGCTTATTTCATTTTTGCCGACACATGCATAGAATAGTCTGGCCTATTCTTTACACATTCTCCTCTTTCCTCATACACTTTACAACACTGAAATTACCAAACAATTCTTCTTCTCTCAAGAGGTTAACTAATGCACTGTAATTGTTTAGTGGCTCCTTTCCTCTCGGCAAGGGTAGAAGAGACTTTACCTATGGTAAGCAGCTCTTCTAGGACACTCCAAAATCAAACTATTGTTCTCTAGTCTTGGGTAGTGCCATAGCCTCTGTACCATGGTCTTTCACTGTCTTGGGTTAGAGATCTCTTGCTTGAGGGTACAATCTTGTTTCTCTTCCTCTTGTTATTTTCATTTTTTTATAGTTGATATATGAAAAATTTATTTTATTCTTAAACTTCTCGTAGTTTTTCCTTATTTCCTTTCCTCACTGGGCTATTTTCCCTGTTGGAGCTCTTGGGCTTATAGCATCTTGCTTTTCCAACTTGGGTTGTAGTTTAGGAAATAAAAATAATAATAATAATCTGTGGTTTAGAGAAATAGTTGTAAATATGCAAAGAAAAGAGAACAGGTTGAAGAATGAGATTCATGATACACTAATTCAAATTTTATAGCTTAAACAAAAACGGTATTGTGTTGCTAAGGAATCTTTTAAAAAATCATGACCATCTGTGAAAAAGAGCACACACACGAGTAGAAAATCTGATGTTTTCATGACACATTACCTTTTTACTTTTGCAGCAATGGTTTCATTGATTGGAAAATTAATCGTTTTTCAGTAAAGACAACCTAATTTAGATGCTACTTTCATATATTTTTGTTCTTAGCCAAACAAAAATTTCATTGATTGCTTGTGTAAAGACAATAAACAGTTATCAAAGATCTTTAAACTTTTGCTTTTGAAACTAGTCTTTGTAACTTCTATTTCATCACCAGTAATATAACTTTTTATATTTCATCACCAATAATGTATTGAATTGGTAAAATTATAAGGAAATTGAATTTTTATCTTTTGCATAATTCTGTAGTGTAATATAAATAAAATAGGAAGTCAATGTTTTCACAATTTTTAGATCATATTTATATGCTATTTTTGCAGTACCATATTTTGTAGAGTAGAAAATATATAAAAGGAAAGAAAGATTGATAAATTTTCTGTATACTGAACATATAAACTAGGCATTATTGAATAAAACTTTTTTGCAGAATATTTACCTGTATAGTACAAGTGTGCAGTACAAGTGTGCAATTACAAGAAAAAATCACTTGCTTATATTTTTGTTGTATGAAGTCGACCCCAAAGCACGTGTGCTGCTCACCTTTCTGTACCACAGAGCTATGCTACCACCGCACTTTTACTTGAATGAATGCAGAAGAATTTTAAAGTTTGTATGAAGTTTTTATATTGACAAAGTAGTATTTGGCACTAACCACTTCTTAAATGCACTTAATGTAATGTACTGTAAAGCTATTTATTTTTGTAGAGTATTGATGTAAATAATAAAAACAAAGATTTGTAAAAGTAGTCCTATTGAGAAGTAGTAATTGTTAATGTTTCTCTTGTATAATTTTCAAGTGAAGTATACACTAGCTATATTTTCATATTCAAAAGAGAATTCTTGTGGTGTGAGTTCAATAATGTGGTTCACAGAAATTGGTGGGCAATCAGTGCGACGGGGGAGAGTGGGCTCTCTCGATTCTGGCATGTCTGTCTCCTTCCAGTCCACTAGGGCCTCCAATGAAACTTCTCCAGCCAGTGGTCCTCTGCCATCACTTAACTTCAGATCATCCGAAGGGGATCTTCAGCAGCACCCTAACCATCTTTGGCGTAGTTTAACAGCAAATACTTCTTTTTTTGGTCAGCTGTTTCGTCCACGCAGAACTTCGTATTCTGATGCATCCTCATCTGGAGTGGAGGTTTGACAGTAACATGAACAACCTCTCTTCCTTCACTGGGAAATGTATGATATTAGGCAAGTCAGGTTGTATTTTCTAGCCATAATCTAGTCTTTCAAGTGTACACAAGCATTCCAAATAGAGCACAGTGAAGATGATGTGGCCAAAAACATCAGTTTTATAAATTATCCTGTGTACCTCATACTGTGTATGTGTGCAAAGGTATTGGTACTTATGTAATTAGGAAAAGATTTAAGGAACCCAACAAATATGCAAATGTGCCATTTAGTCAGATATAGTCACGTATATAAGCTTGTATAAAGTATTATGTATATAAGTCATGTTAGATAATAGTCTGTAATATATATATACCTTAACCATAGTTGGCTGAATACAGTATGTCCAAGACTGGATTTTTTATGGCATTTTAGAGTAGTAATTGCAAGTCTAAACTTCGGAATTTCCAAAGTATATTTGTTAATAATTGTTCAGTTTATATACACAACACTTCAAATAAAAAGCAAAGTATAGTTTAATTAAACTTAAACTGTATACTTCCGTTTGAAAATTTATCTCTAGTCAGCTTTCTGATTTTCATGTGATGTATTTGATGCTTCAACTTCAAGGACAAATTGTTGTACTAACTTGATACTGTGGGTGTCCTGTACTATACTTAGATCACCCAATCATCCAATATTGTACATATAGGATATATTGTTACTTCATCAGCTTGATTGTACAGGCTGTATTTCTATGACAAAAATAAAGAATTATCCTGCAATAAAATATTTAACCTTTGTTATCTGGAATATTTTTTATCATTTAGCACATTTGGTTGAGTGAAGTTGATAGATTTTACTCAGTCAGTAGTTTTTGGCTGAAAATCAATTACTCTAGATTCAGATCATAACACTGGAGTAGTAGTTAGTGTCCTATACTGTAATGTCACGTTCTAAAATCAGTTATTTAGGAATCAGAGTTACTGGATCTATAATAAAAGTCTATAGAATAGAATCTGATGATTTGGTATATTTTTATTCAAAAGAAATTCTATTCCAAAATATAGTTCATGATCTGACACTTTTCATAATAAAGTACTATGGTAAAAAAAAAAGTAAGAGGAGTGACACCATATCTAAGGTGTACACAGCTTTTGATAATTACTGTATTATTAAGATAATTGTAGGTAAATTACAATATTTTTTATTAATCTCCCGGTTTATGAATACTAAAGTAAAATTAAAAATTGGTAATTTGAATATTAGAAACATGAATCAGATTGGGAAGTTACAGAAAGTGGAGAAGGAATTTATGTAATAGACTTTGGATATTTTGGCTCTAAGTGAAACACGTAAGGGTATTGGTAAACAAATTATATATATATATATATATATATATATATATATATATATATATATATATATATATATATATATATATATTATATATTTATATGTATACTGTGTATATATATATATATATATATATATATATATATATATATATATATATATATATATGTGTGTGTGTATATATATACAGTATGTATATATATATATATATATATATATATATATATATATATATATATATATATATATATATATATATATATATATTTATCATATATTATACATATATATATTATATTATATATATAGGCTATATATATATATATATATATATATATATATATATATATATATATATATTTATAAATTATATTTATATATATATATATATATATATATATATATATATATATATATATATATATATATATATATATATATATATATATATATATATATATATATATATATATATATATATATATATATATATATATATAGGCTATATATATATATATATATATATATATATATATATATATATATATATATATATATATATATATATATATATATATATATATTATACAAAAACAATTAGAATAGCGCCAACGTTATCCCTGCGTGTCGTAAGAGGCGACTAAAAGGGACGTGACATCAGCAAAGAGGTGGAGCTGGTGGGAGAGTGACTGCTCCCCGCACTCTAGTTTTGGGGTGTTTGAATGTGCGTGGATGTAGTACGATAGAGAGTAAAAGATGTGAGATTGGACGTATGTTTAGGAATAGAAGGATGGATATATTGTCCGTGTGTGAGACAAAGATAAAATGGAAGGATGAAGTGATGTTTGGTGAAATGTCTGGTAGAGTGTCTGGGATTGAAAGGGGAAGAGCAAGAGAAGGTGTGGCTTTATTGCTGAGTGAATGGATGACAGGTAAAGTAGTGGAATGGAAGGAGATATCATCTAGGTTAATGTGGGTAAGGGTTAGGTTGGGTAGGGAATGTTGGGCTTTTGTCAGTGCGTATGGGCCAGGTTGTGAGAGAAGTGAAGAAGAGCAGAATGAGTTCTGGAATGAATTAACTAGGTGTGTAGAAGGAATTATGTAGTTGTCATGGGTGACTTAAATGCTAGAGTGGGTGCTTGAGAGGTAGAAGGTGTCATTGGGAAGTATGACGTACCAGGTGAAAATGAGAGTGGTGAGAGACTGGTAGATATGTGTGTTGAGCAAGAGATGGTGATAAGTTCTAGCTTTTTCAAAAAGAAAGATAAAAACAAGTATACAGGGGTAAGACTGGCAAATGGAAGAGTAGTAGAAAGGGCATTACTGGATTATGTATTGATAACTGAAAGAATGTTTGGAAGATTGAAAGACATGCACGTGTTTAGGGTATGGCTAACGATATGTCTGATCATTTTTTGGTGGAAGGAAAATTAGATGTAGCAAAATAGGGGGAATAGAGTAGGTGGATGTAAAAGAGAGCAAGTGAGGGTTGAAGAGCTAATAAAACTGGGGGTAAAAAGTAAATATCAAGAAAGGTTGAAAATGGCATATGACGAAGTGAAAGTAAGAGAAACTGGTAATTTAAAGGAGTGGAAGTTAGTAAAAGAAAATTTTGTTGGGATTGCAAGTGATGTGTGTGGCAAGAAGGTTGTTGGAGGCAGCATAAGGAATGGTAGTGAATGGTGAAATGAAGGAGTGAAGGTAAAAGTGGAAGAGAAAAAGAGGGTTTTTCAAGAATGGTTGCAGAGTAATAGAGTAGAGAAGTATGAAAAATATAGAGAGAAAAATGTGGAAGTAAAGCGCAAGGTAAGTGAGGCAAAGAGGGCAGCTGACCTGAGGTGGGGTCAGTGATTGGGTCATTTATATGAAGAGAATAAGAAGAAGTTTTGGAAAGAAGTGAAGAGAGTAAAGAAGGCTGGCTCAAGAATTGAAGACAGTGAAAGATGGAAATGGAAGGTTGTTAAAAGGAGAGGAGGCAAGGAAAAGGTGGGCGGAATATTTTGAAAGTTTACTGAATATTGAGGATAATAGGCAGATATGATTACTGTTGCAAGTGTTGAGGTGCCGGTGATGGGAGATGAGAATGAGAGAGATTACAAGAGAGGAAGTGAGGAGAGCACTAGATGAAACGCGAGTAGGAAAAGCATCTGGTATGGATGGTGTGAGAGCTGAGATGTTGAAGGAAGGTGGTGTGACTGTACTTGAATGGTTGGTGAGATTGTTTAATATGTCTTTTGTGTTGTCAATGGTACCAGTAGATTGGGTTTGTGCATGTATTGTACCGCTATATAAGGGTAAGGGAGATTTTCATGAGTGTTGTAATTCAAGGGGTATTAGTTTGTTGAGTGTAGTTGGAAAAGTGAATGGTAGAGTACTGATTAATAGGATTAAGTATAAAACAGAGAATGCAATCTTAGAAGCACAGGGTGGTTTTAGAAGAGGTAGGGGTTGTATGAATCAGATTTTTATAGTTAGGCAGATATGCGAGAAATATTTAGCAAAAGGTAAGGAGGTGTATGTTGCGTTTATGAATCTGGAGAAAGCGTATGATACAGTTGATAGGGAAGCAATGTGGAATGTGATAAGGTTATATGGAGTTGGTGGAAGGTTGTTGCAAGCAGTGAAAAGTTTCTACAAAGGTAGTAAAGCATGTGTTAGGATAGGAGAGTGGGGCTGAGACAGGGATGTGTGATGTCGCCGTGGTTGTTTAACTTGTATGTTGATGGAGTGATGAGAGAGGTGAATGCTCGAGTGCTTGGACGAGGATTGAAACTGGTAGACGAGAATGACCATGAATGGGAGGTAAATCAGTTGTTTGCGGATGATCTGTACTGGTTGCAGACGCGGAAGAGAAGCTTGGCCGATTAGTGACAGAATTTGGAAGGGTGTGTGAGAGAAAGAAGTTGAGAGTTAATGTGGATAAGAGTAAGGTTATGAGATGTATGAGAAGGGAAGGTGGTGCAAGGTTGAATGTCATGTTGAATGGAGAGTTACTTGAGGAGGTGGATCAGTTCAAGTACTTGAGGTCTGTTGTTGCAGCAAATGGTGGAGTGGAAGCAGATGTACGTCAGAGAGTGAATGAAGGGTGCAAAATGTTGGGTGCAGTTAAGGGATTAGTAAAAAATAGAGGGTTTGGCATGAATGTAAAGAGAGTTCTATATGAGAAAGTGGTTGTACCAACTGTGATGTATGGATGGGAGTTGTGGGGAACGAAAGTGACAGAGAGACAGAAATTGAATGTGTTTGAGATGAAGTGTCTAAGGAGTAAGGCTGGTGTATCTCGAGTAGATAGGGTTAGGAACGAAGTGGTGAGGGTGAGAACGGGTGTAAGAAATGAGTTAGCAGCTAGAGTGGATATGAATGTGTTGAGGTGGTTTGGCCATGTTGAGAGAATGAAAAGTGGCTGTCTACTAAAGAAGGTGATAAATGCAAGAGTCGATGGGAGAAGTACAAGAGGAAGGCCAAAGTTTGGGTGGATGGATGGAGTGAAGAAAGCTCTGGGTGTTAGGAGGATAGATGTGAGAGAGGGAAGAGAGCGTGCTAGAAATAGGAATGAATGGCGAGCAATTGTGACGCAGTTCCGGTGGGCCCTGCTGCTTCCTCCGGTGCCTTAGATGACCGCGGAGGTAGCAGCAGTAGGGGATTCAGTGTTATGAAGCTTCATCTGTGGTGGATAACGGGGGAGGGTGGGCTTTGGCACCCTAGCAGTACCAGCCGAACTCGGTTGAGTCCCTTGTCAGGCTGGGAGGAATGTAGAGAGGATTTTTTGTTTCATTTGTTTGATGGCTACCCCCCAAAATTGGGGGAAGTGCCTTGGTATATGTATGTATGCATATATATTATATATATATATATATATATATATATATATATATGATTTATATATATATATATATATATATATATATATATATATATATATATATATATATATATATATGTACTGTATATATATATATATATATATATATATATATATATATATATATATATATATATATATATATATATATATATATATCTAATTTATATTATATATATAGATATATTATATATACAGTACAGGTATATATATATATATATATATATATATATATATATATATATATATATATATATATATATATATATATATATATATAAGGACATGCAGTTACAAGGAAAAAACCATGGATATCAAATGATACTTGGGATACTATAAAAAGAAGACAATGGGAAATTGTTGAAAGTTTTTGGAGGAAGTAATGAAAATTACAAGGTAGAGCATGATAAGTATTCCAGTATTGATGATGAGGTCGAAAGAAAAGCCAGGAAAACTGATGAGAGTGGCAAAGCTATAAATTCGGAGCGGCAATGGTGTACGAATTATTTGTAGAATTATAGGTGAAATCTCTTCTTGGGCAAAGGAGAAGAAGCATATATCCATCAAAAAGAGAGATTGATCTGTTATAACAACAGAAGATGAAGAAAGGCAACGTTGGATGGAACACTTTAGTGAGGTCATGAAGAGGAGATATGAAGGATAGGATTTGATCGATATATTTGAAGCTGAGGAAGACCTTGATGTGCCCATGAATGAATTTACTGTGAAGTCGATGCTATCATTAAAAAACTTGAGAGAAGGGAAGCCCCTGGATATGATGGAATAACTGTTGAGATGATATTTGCCAAAAAGAAAGTGACTCCCAAATACAAGATTATTTTGTAGAATGTGGCATGAAGAGGCCAAACCTGATTTAATGGGAGTTAGGAGTGTTGTTGAAAATGGCAAAAAAAAATAAAAAAAGAAAAAAATCTGACTGATTGCAATAATTAAAGAGGCATCACACTTACTGTGTCATTTGTCATGAAAATGTGTAGTATGGTCATTCTAAAGTGACTAGAGAGAAAGATTGATGAAAAGCTGAGAGATGAACAAGCAAGATTTAGAAAAGATAACAGTTATACTGACCAAATTTTCATTTTAAGACATGCGGTACAGCAATGTGTAGAATATAGAAATCCACTTTTGATGGCATTTGTGGACTATATAAAAGCCTTTGATACTGTGCACCGGCCAATTTTGTGGTTAGTTCTGCATTATTATGGTATTTCTCTCAACTATGTAAGTTTCATTACCAGTGAGTCTGTTCATGAGCATAGGAAGTGCAAAGTTAATGTTAATGGACTCATATCAAACGAATTTCCAGTGAACAGTGGAGTAACTCCAAGTGAATGTGTTGTCAATCACCTATGTAGTTTATCCTCATGGATTTTGTAATGCATAGAACAGTTGGGGATGGTGGAGAAAGATTGGACTGAATTGGTAACAGGAAATTAGCTGATCTAGAGTATACTGATGATGCTGTCTTTATTAGCAGAACATCACTGGATTTGTAAAGCTTGCTTACCAGAATGCATGAAATATCTCATCAGGTTGAGCTCAAAATAAATAGAAAAGGGACAAAGATGATGAGAACGGAATATGCAATGGAAGATGAAATATCATTGGAAGGAGAAAGGATTAATGAGGTGGAATCATTTAGATACAGTATTTAAGAACTAGGATCTCTAATGCAGGATCTTTAGAATTTGAGTTTAATGAAAGATTGGAAAATTAAATCAGAAACTATTAGATTACTCAAGTGCTATATGAGGATTTCATGGTGAGGGGTAGATGGAGATGGTTTGGGCATGCTCTGTACACTCTCCAAGAGAAATTAGTTTACCAAACTTACAATTGGGCTCCACAAGGCACTAGAATTGTTGAGGATCCAGGCCTTAATGGCTGAGGACTATGAAATGTGAAGTAGGAGACGATGAATGGAGAAGTATTGATTTAAAAGCTCAGGATAGACGACTGGCAAAATCTAACCGAGGCTCTTTGCATCAATAGGCGTGGGAGATGATGATGATGATAATAGCTCATGAAATAGTGTAAAACTATTTTGTCTAGTCTGTCCAAGTATTTATGTCAGTAGGTTAAAATAGGCTCGTCAGCTAGTTCTTCCATAATAGTGAATGCGTAGATCACAGGTAAATAAATATATGTATGGTGTGTCTTGCCAGCTAGGGAAATTTGGCACTCAGGCAGAAGCTTCAAGGGAGAAAACAACTACTTCAAATACAAAACAATTAAGGCAAATTTATTGAGCAGGAAATTACTGTTGTGGGGTTAAAAAGATTTATTAAATAATCGTATTTCTGTTAAAGCTGATTATCCAGAACATTTGAAATTGTCACTAGATATTGATTGAGAAGGAATTCTGTACTTTTGATGTTGTTTCATGCCAAACTATCCAACTTTATCCAACCCAAAGTGGCAATATTAGCTTGAACCATTTTAAAACCTGTAGAATATAATAGATTTTGTTGGTACATTAAATCTGTGAGTATACAAGTTACAGCTATGTATGAATGTACTTCCTTTTTTAATTGATTTTTGTAGTGCAGATATGTTGATCATTTTTTATTACAACATTATTTTAAATTTACTACTTTACTGTGTATTACAGTATCTTGCTCCCAGCTTCTGGATGGATTATGAATTGTAAATACAAGATTTAGTCAATTCCAGAAGTTAATGAACAAAAATATAGAATTTACGTAGGTAATGCCTCAAGGAAACAGCTCATACCAGAATACAGCATAGGTGTATCCATGTGTTAAGAAGAAATGATTTGGGTGACTCCTGGGGATATTCATCAGAAATTATGAAAATATAATCCCTGAGGATGGTAAAATTCGATGAACCTCTGAGGATGCGTATACATGATTTGTAACATATTACAAATCACGATTTGAAGGTACACGAGTTTAAATTTATTGAGATATATTCTGCTAACACGAAATGTTCGATGTTACGAGAGTTGAATTTCCCTCTTAAAAGCAGAGAAGAGAGAGAGAGAGAGAGAGAGAGAGAGAGAGAGAGAGAGAGAGAGAGAGAGAGAGAGAGAGAGAAAGGTTAATAAGAATCTATTTAAGCTTATAAAGAAATTTTATAGTTTTTGATGTAGTACCAAAAAAGTAATCTAATTTTATGAATAAATGTATATCCATACTTGTGAATGGAGATGTTTACAATTTAGCATGTTTCCAGTAAATCGCTGCTCTTTATTTGTAAAAGTGGTTTGTTCTAAGATAGTATAAAATAGAAAGATTTTGTAAGGTTGAATAACAAATTAAGTTATAAAAATTATATTGCGATGGTATAGAATAAACTTGATTGTTACATTTACCAATATTTATATTCAATATCTTAGTTTACATCGTGTATGTAGAAGGCTGTGGATCGTCAGATGATGTTTGTTGTTTTGTTGTTGTTGTTCTTTGATACGCATCTTAATAAGAAACTGGTCGAGAGAGTGTTGAACAGTGTTCCTTTTTCAAGAAATAGGTGATAGGGAGCAAAATCACATCATCAATACTCTGTTAACTATATGTGAGTATAATTGTGATACTGTCGGAACCTTGAAAACAGCTGACAACAAAACCAAAATAAAAACAATATGTAATTGCTGTCGTTAAAATATATCTTGAAATATTAATGGAAAAGTACAGAAATTATTAAACAAAGTTCAGATAACATTGAAAACCATGATTATTTTAGACATCTTTCAGTTTATATTATGTTATGTAGTCGGCTAAAGCTACAGATCAGCTGACTAAATCGAATGACGTCTTAATCCCTGCCTACGATTGAACATTGATTTAAGCAAAGTAAAAGTTTATATTGTGTGTAGTATTTATCTGACACGTTCTAAAGAAACAAAGGTTTCTGATAAATCTGTTCTATGTGTGTATAGTAAGGCCCCTCACAGAGAGAGAGAGAGAGAGAGAGAGAGAGAGAGAGAGAGAGAGAGAGAGAGAGAGAGAGAGAGAGAGAGAGAATGTAATCACATAATAGTTAATAATATTGGCTTTAAACAAAATGTATGAAAACCATATAAAATTAATGAAATGAATAAATAAACATGAAATGAAAAGGAAAATATGTTACGATCTTATTTATTTATTGAAAAAAAATCGCTAATGTGTTTTGATATGCGCAGTAGCATTATGAGTAGGCTACATACCAGAAAGTACTGTTCATTGTCTTTTTAACTTGCACATGTACTTATTGATATAAAATTAATTGTAAATAAATAATTATAAGATTAAAAGGAAAAATGTTACGATCTTTTATTTTATTACCAAAAAGAAAGAAAAAAATAATAATGCGTATTATAAACACATGTAGTATTGTGCGTTCGTACATACCACGCAGTACAGTTCATTGTGATTTTTAACGTAAATATATTCTCATTGATATAATATGAATTTTAAATAATTATCCATTAGACCAAAAGGAAAGATATGTTTCGATCTCTTATTTAGTTACCGAAATGAAAGAAAAATTAATCGCGAATGTGTTTGATATGCATAAGGCGCAACATTATGCGTTCGTACATACAGTAGTTTTGTTTAGTGTGTTTTTTCACTTAAAAATGTACTTAATGATATAAAATTCATTATAGATAATTAATCCTGAGATTAAAAGAAAAAATATGAGAGAGAGAGAGAGAGAGAGAGAGAGAGAGAGAGAGAGAGAGAGAGAGAGAGAGAGAGAGAGAGAGAGAGAGAGAGAGAGAATGGGGCCGGGATTGAGGCAGGCGACAGCCGACAGTGGCGACTGTAGTGATGCGTCATAGTGTGAATATACATTCAAAAGCAAATGTCCTGTCGTCTCCAGTCCCCCACTGTCACCCCCAATATCTATAGATTCCAGAATTTCAGGAGTAGAAGAGTTTGGTTGTTAGGAGAGAGGCCAACTAGTCCAGCCATTTTCGGTAAAAATATGGAAGAATCGTTCAGATTCGGTTAAAAGCACCAACTTTGCGCAAAGTCAGCTTTTGATGTACCTTTTAAAATGTGATAGAGACCCTTTGATATCTTTCCAATATGGCCGCTTTTTTCCAGATGGCCGCCAAAATTCAGGAAAATGCTGCTGTAAGGACATTGCTCCCTCCGTCGTCCAGCATTCTCATCGAATTCTCCATTTCATTTAAATTCTCTTTTCGCCACACTATGGTTCACTGTATATATTTATTCCGTTCCCTCGGAGCTACAATTTTATGTATTTATCATTTCGCTACCTATTTCTGTTGACTTGTATTTCAAGTATTTGTACGTGTAAAAAATCACACATATTGTGGCGGTTAGTTCAAGCCAGATTGGCGCCTGCGCGCATGCTACTTTTCTGTCCGCACCTTGTATTATATTTTCGCACATGTTTGAATAAACCGTCAGTTGTTGTTGGTGATAGCTCGTCTTACTGTCCTTCCAACTGGTCACCCCGGAGTTTAAGTAGCATCAGCGGTTTTGGCTTTGCCATTAACAGACTTATTACAGCCGTGCTACCTTCTTTTTCTCCGTTACCTTAGGCGTGAGCTTCGGCCTTTGGTGCTCCCACACCTCGGTGCATTTGCAAGGCAGTAGGATGAGCTTAACCAACATATAAACTTCCCACCTCTTCGCCGACTCGTCGGCTGACCACAATGGCAGATTCAACCCGCCCATCACACCCAACGGCCTCGCCTCCACACCCAAAGTCAAACTGCTGCCGTTTTCTCAACACAACACCGCTTCCTGGTTCCTGAGAGCGGATGTACTCTTCAGAGCCGCTAGGCTCAGCGACTCCTGCGCCAAGGCCGACATCGTTCTCACCTCTATCCCAGAGGAGGTATTCGACAAGATTTCCCCATGGCTCGACGCCCGGGCTGGCCAAGTTTCCTACAACGATCTGAGAATGAAACTCATCGCGCCCTCAAGGCGTCCCTGATGGCGAGCTGCACTGACGGGGACTGGAAATCACGACTTCCTTGGGTACTTCTTGGCCTTCGCACCGCCCCTCGTGCAGATGGCGAGCCATCGCTCGCTGAAAAGGTTTACGGAGAGGCGCTCGCAGTTCCCGGCGAATTCTTTCCCACATCAACCGACGACACGCAGCTGGGTCATCTAAGGGACATCGTCAGAAAGTTTAGGCCATGTCTTAAAACTTACCAGGACAGAACTAAGCATTTCAAGCCGAGGAACCTGGACAACTGCGGGTATGTTTTTGTCCGTGTCGACGCTCATCGACAGACGCTAACCAGACTCTATCGAGGCCTCTACCGAGTAATCAAGAGAACGATGAAAGCCTTCCTTCTCGACGTGCATGGCCAAGAGGACTGGGTCTCAATAGACCGCGTGAAACTGGCGTTTCTCGAAGGAAGCGACACTGCCTCCGCGGGACCTGGCAGATCCAGAGTGCCACCTCGAAACAAGGCGCCCAATGAGAAGAAAAGCAGTAAACGACGACGCGAGGTAACGATCCATATGCCGACTGCCGACGTGCCCCTCCGTTCAAAAACAAGAGGAACCCTCCGACGCCCGAAACGATACGAAGACTAGTCTCATCAGCCCTCTACGCTGCCTGATGTCTTGGGAG